>NC_088243.1:37290309-37292809 GCF_036934945.1 Oncorhynchus masou masou | reverse complement strand
CCATCAAAACATATCAGTAAGTTGTGAGAATAAGGTTATGAGTCTTTAAGGATAGCCTTGATTTGAAGCTTGTGAGTGTGATCGAAGTGAGCAGGTTATGAGTTGATGTCTTTATGAAAGGAAAAGAAAATAACCAGCAATCATTTTAGAGTAAATTCACAGTGCAGTTCTCAGGGTTTGGGTTCAGTAAAAGGTTTTAGGTGGGTTGAGGTTTAGCTATAGATTTGAAGAACGAGTCGTTGAGTCGAACCAAATGAAATGTGATGCCTGATGTCTTTACAGAGTCAACAGAATACTTACTCTACCCAACTACAGATACCAGTCACAAACATGCATACAAACACACACTCACACGCACACCAGCACCTTTGGCTGACCCCTTGGAGCCAAGGATTCTGGGTAGATAGAGGATTACCTGCAGTCCTAGAGGGTGTGTGTCTACGCGTGTACTTTTGATGTGTGTGTGTGATTTCCTGTGTGAAGAGAGCAGGATGAACAGATGGCATTAGGCTGACAGACTCAGTGTGAGGTGAGACGTCTCCCACTGAACTCCAATACACACACACACACACACACACACACACACACACACACACACACACACACACACACACACACACACACACACACACACACACACACACACACACACACACACACACACACACACACACACACACACACACACACACACACACACACACACGGGGCGGATTGGCCATCTGGCAATTCTGGCAAATGTCAGATGGGCTGAACCATTTGTTAGTGGGCTAGTGGAAATTGACATATACAAAATTGTGTTTTTTTTTTTACATTAAAATATTACAAGGAAAAAGATGACATGGCTAGCGGTCCAAGGGTCAGTTTAAGATTTTTGTGCAATTTAACTTTTGTACAAATCTATAATAAGCCTTTGCATGATCAAGAAGGGCTGGCCCAGTTTTCAGATAGGCAGGGCCAAGGTCACGCAAACTCACATTCAAAGTCAAACGCGGCAGCAGCAACGAGACCTGCTCCGACTCTGTCATCAGTCAGACAGCCAAGATCAAGGAGCGTAAAGAACGGAAAAGGGTGCCGATAAACGTAGAAAAAGCACATTCTACATTGTCACTTTACTCAAAACGTCCTGTTGTTGGGGCAGCTAAAACCATGATTTAATTCAACAGTACATTCCTGTAATGACAGTGTCTGCCCTGCCCCTGTGCCCTGCTGCTGTGATGAGTGAGCCCCCCCCGAGAGAGAGAAATGCGTTCGAATCGTATAACATTTCAAAATGCAATTGCGGGGACAAACACAGCTTTGTCCCCTTGCCCCTGTTTAAGACAGAGATGTGCCTCTCAGCTTTCTGTAGGCATCATTTTTCTTTCTCAACCCTCAAGATTCAGCTCAATAGCAACTATTTTACAACCAAGATATTTGATTAGGCTTTGAGATATGGGGCGAAGCGCGTGACAAATGGGTACCGGCCACTGTGAGGGTACAGGCCTATGGGTAGTAACCTCCAACTGCAACGTTTCACTAAGACATTACACTTAGTGTTGGATGAATACATGGCTACTAGCAGTGGGTAGTATATTTAGCTAGCGATCTAGCTAATGTGTTCTGAGTGTCCACTTCCTCAGGTGTTGAACCCCAAATGAATGCGCCTATGATATCAGTTAGTGAACATAAAGATGGACACTGAGTGTGCAAAACATTAAGGACACCTGCTCTTTCCATGACATAAACTGACCAGGTGAATCCAGGTGAAAGCTATGATTCCTTATTGATGTCACTTGTTAAATGCACTTCAATCAGTGTAGATGAAGGGGAGGAGACGGGTTAAAGAAGGATTTGTAAGCCTTGAGACAATTGAGACATGGATTGTGTATGTGTGCCATTCAGAGGATGAATGGGCAAAACAAAATATTTAAATGCCTTTGAACGAGGTATGGAAGTAGGTGCCAGGAGTACCGGTTGGTGTCAAGAACTGCAACGCTGCTGGGTTTTTCAAGCTCAACAGTTTCCCATGTCTATCAGGAATGGTCCACCACCCACAAGGACATCCAGTCAACTTGACACAACTGTGGGAAGCATTGGAGTCAACATGGGCCACTATCCCTGTGGAATGCTTTTGACACATTGTAGATGCCCTGTAGAGTCCATGCCCTGTAATAGTAATGAACACATAGGGTAGGTGATGATTCAGGGGAACATGTTAGTCCGCAGCCCTGTAATAGTAATGAACACTTAGGGTAGGTGATGATTCAGGGGAACATGTTAGTCTGCAGCCCTGTAATAGTAATGAACACTTAGGGTAGGTGATGATTCAGGGGAACATGTTAGTCTGGAGCCCTGTAATAGTAATGAACACATAGGGTAGGTGATGATTCAGGGGAACATGTTAGTCTGCAGCCCTGTAATAGTAATGAACACATAGGGTAGGTGATGATTCAGGGGAACATGTTAGTCCGGAGCCCTGTAATAGTAATGAACACTTAGGGTGGATGATGATTCAGGG
>NC_088243.1:37282809-37287809 GCF_036934945.1 Oncorhynchus masou masou | reverse complement strand
CCCCCTGTCTCCCCCCAGCACGACAGCTGCCACTAATACCACCGCTGTTCCTACCCCCACAGTGCAGGCATCCACATCCCAGCCACCAGTCACCAGTCACCAGCCACCACCATACCCCCACTCCACTGACTGCCAGCAGAGCACCGGTGTCACAGTCAACTGTCCCAGCTGCCCCAGTGGTTTGTGGGATATGTGTCAGGCCATATGGCCAAGGCCTTCTGGGACTGAGAGGGAATTAGGCCAGTTTACTATGATATAGTCACAAACGCACACACCTGCAACAGAAGAACCTACCTTTGTTCTAAATTCTCAGGAAAGTAGGACATAGAAGGAGTACAGGAAAGACCACATAGCCTCCGGTGGGTGTTTGGCTGGGCCACAGTACCATTTGGAGAAAGGCAACAAAGGCACTATAGTGTTTTACTGTTGAATCTTTTTTGACAATATTGTCAACCGAACACAGGCCATCAACTCACATATTCTGTCATTTACGTGATCATGTCCCATGATCTCAGTTGGTTTATGTCAACCCCCTGGCACACACATATATATATACACACACACACACACACACACACACACACACACACACACACACACACACACACACACACACAGGCACACACATCCCTCCTGACACTAACCCGGCCCGTGCCAGGTGTCTCTAATGGACAGCCAGATTTCCCCAGCCAGGTGGTTGAGGGAATGAAAGTATGGTGCATGACACTAAGTCACACGCACACACAAACGCACACACACACACACACACACACACACACACATACACACACACACACACACTTACGTATACCTGTTTTTGTCTCCCAACACACTGGGTGTGGCTGCTGGGTAGAGTTTGTCTCCATATTCTGCTGTTCATGTTAACTACACCAGTAAAGAGGACTCTAGTGTAGCCTCCTGCATTCTGTACAGTCTGACCAGGGACTCATAAACCTGTGTGTTCTCTGTGCAGTAAGCAGGGACTCATAAACCTGTGTGTTCTCTGTGCAGTAAGCAGGGACTCATAAACCTGTGTGTTCTCTGTGCAGTAAGCAGGGACTCATAAACCTGTGTGTTCTCTGTGCAGTAAGCAGGGACTCATAAACCTGTGTGTTCTCTGTGCAGTAAGCAGGGACTCATAAACCTGTGTGTTCTCTGTGCAGTAAGCAGGGACTCATAAACCTGTGTGTTCTCTGTGCAGTAAGCAGGGACTCATAAAGGCTGAACAGATGCTAACAGTTCCTATATTTAAAGATTAGCAGCCTCTGAACATGCTATAAAGTTGCCCTGGGAACACACACAGTAATGCAGTGACTTTATAGTGCACCACACACAGAGCTGAGGGATAGGGTACAACCCAGAGAAAGTGAGGAACAGGGACAGTGAAAGCGAAGGGAAGGAGAGAGGGAGAGACAGAGAGAGAGAGAGACAGAGAGAGAGAAGAGAGAGAAAGAGAAGAGACAGAGAGAGAGAGAGAGAGAGAGAGAGAGAGAGAGAGAGAGAGAGAGAGAGAGAAAGAGAGAGAGAGAGAGAGAGAGAGAGAGAGAGAGAGAGAGAGAGAGAGAGAGATGTGTGTGTGTGTGTTCTCCTTCCTCTGAATGATTGCTCCTGTCTCCACGGCATAGGACTTTATTTTGGGAATGTTCCTATAAATCATTTTTGCCATTTACACAGCCACTGTTATTCTGGACACCACTGATTTGGAATGAGGGGGTGTTTTATAAATAAATGCATGTTGATGGTGAGTGTGTGCGTGAGGTGTGAGGTGTGTGTGTGTGTGTGTGTGTGTGTGTGTGTGTGTGTGTGTGTGTGTGTGTGTGTGTGTGTGTGTGTGTGTGTGTGTGTGTGTGTGTGTGTGTGTGTGTGTGTGTTGGGGGGGTTAACACATACTGTACGTTTCCCGTACCTGCGGTGACACAAGCATTACTCACCCTACGCCACTGAGCCCACTGAGTTATGACAGACCCTGAGTGGAGAAACAGGGTGTGTTTGTGAGTGTGTATTGTTTGCGCCCCTTGTCCTTGTCCATCTCTTAGTGAACTTCACTGTACACCATCCTATTTTACAGTAATCAATACACATAGCGTTGCAAAATTGATAGGGATTTTCCAAACTGTACAGATTGTTTTTAGAAATCCCGGTTGGAAGTGTCGTGGAATCAGGAGTCAGGACATCTGGAATCTTTCAACCAGCATTTCTGGAAAACCAGGGAATTTTGGGAAAGTTACCGGATGTGTGCAAATCCTGCACACAAAAACTACTTTGAATATTCTTTGTCTGAATAGTCTATTTTGAATATTATGTTTTAACCAATAAGAGTCTAACCCCTTTCTAAGCCCAAATCTTACCGCTATTAGCCCCTACAAACACATTGAATAACAGATTCACTACATGGAACAACAGAACGTCCCAAAATAAAAATCTATAGGACGTTTGTTCTGAGAGATATAAGAAAGATCAGGAAACATATACAGTGTATATATATTTTTGTGACATGTACCGCTTATTTTTGTCACTAAACAGTCTCTATATATACACTACATAGACAAAAGCACTGTAGTGTTTTAGTGTAGCATGTGTGAGTAGAGTCGAGTGAGTGTGCATAGAGTCCGTGCAAAAAACAACAACAAACATACAAAAGGGGGTCAATGTAAATAGTCCGGGTCGACATGGACTCAAACGTATTCAGTTGGCCTCGCTGTTATGATTTTCATTGGCCTTGATGTCTTTTGCTTCTTGAATTGGTCTGGTGACAGGGGCTGGGGGGGGGGTCTAGGGGGTGTAGAATGGAATTATTTTATTTTGATACATTTGTGTCTTGGGGGCGGACTGTGGGGGGTGGCTCGGATGATTGAGGGGCAGCTCTTGGGGAACTGTGGGGGGGGGATCTTGGAGGGTTGGTGGCCTGGTGGTTGATAGGTCGCTGGTTCGGGTCCCCGTTGTTGACCTTGTGGGAGATCTGTCGACGTACCCTTCCGCAGGCTAATGGCTTGGGGTTAGAAGCTTGCTGTGCGGGAGCAGAGAAAACAGTCTATGACTTGGGGTTAGAAGCTTGCTGTGCGGGAGCAGAGAAAACAGTCTATGACTTGGGGTTAGAAGCTTGCTGTGCGGGAGCAGAGAAAACAGTCTATGACTTGGGGTTAGAAGCTTGCTGTGCGGGAGCAGAGAAAACAGTCTATGGCTTGGGGTTAGAAGCTCGCTGTGCGGGAGCAGAGGAAACAGTCTATGACTTGGGGTTAGAAGCTTGCTGTGCGGGAGCAGAGAAAACAGTCTATGACTTGGGGTTAGAAGCTTGCTGTGCGGGAGCAGAGAAAACAGTCTATGACTTGGGGTTAGAAGCTCGCTGTGCGGAGCAGAGAAAACAGTCTATGACTTGGGGTTAGAAGCTTGCTGTGCGGGAGCAGAGAAAACAGTCTATGACTTGGGGTTAGAAGCTTGCTGTGCGGGAGCAGAGAAAACAGTCTATGACTTGGGGTTAGAAGCTCGCTGTGCGGGAGCAGAGAAAACAGTCTATGACTTGGGGTTAGAAGCTTGCTGTGCGGGAGCAGAGAAAACAGTCTATGACTTGGGGTTAGAAGCTTGCTGTGCGGGAGCAGAGGAAACAGTCTATGACTTGGGGTTAGAAGCTTGCTGTGCGGGAGCAGAGAAAACAGTCTATGACTTGGGGTTAGAAGCTTGCTGTGCGGGAGCAGAGAAAACAGTCTATGACTTGGGGTTAGAAGCTTGCTGTGCGGGAGCAGAGAAAACAGTCTATGACTTGGGGTTAGAAGCTCGCTGTGCGGGAGCAGAGAAAACAGTCTATGACTTGGGGTTAGAAGCTCGCTGTGCGGGAGCAGAGAAAACAGTCTATGACTTGGGGTTAGAAGCTTGCTGTGCGGGAGCAGAGAAAACAGTCTATGACTTGGGGTTAGAAGCTTGCTGTGCGGGAGCAGAGAAAACAGTCTATGACTTGGGGTTAGAAGCTCGCTGTGCGGGAGCAGAGAAAACAGTCTATGACTTGGGGTTAGAAGCTCGCTGTGCGGGAGCAGAGGAAACAGTCTATGACTTGGGGTTAGAAGCTTGCTGTGCGGGAGCAGAGAAAACAGTCTATGACTTGGGGTTAGAAGCTTGCTGTGCGGGAGCAGAGAAAACAGTCTATGACTTGGGGTTAGAAGCTTGCTGTGCGGGAGCAGAGAAAACAGTCTATGACTTGGGGTTAGAAGCTTGCTGTGCGGGAGCAGAGAAAACAGTCTATGACTTGGGGTTAGAAGCTTGCTGTGCGGGAGCAGAGAAAACAGACTATGACTTGGGGTTAGAAGCTGCTGTGCGGAGCAGAGGAAACAGTCTATGACTTGGGGTTAGAAGCTTGCTGTGCGGGAGCAGAGAAAACAGTCTATGACTTGGGGTTAGAAGCTTGCTGTGCGGGAGCAGAGGAAACAGTCTATGACTTGGGGTTAGAAGCTTGCTGTGCGGGAGCAGAGAAAACAGTCTATGACTTGGGGTTAGAAGCTTGCTGTGCGGGAGCAGAGAATACAGTCTATGACTTGGGGTTAGAAGCTTGCTGTGCGGGAGCAGAGAAAACAGTCTATGACTTGGGGTTAGAAGCTTGCTGTGCGGGAGCAGAGAAAACAGTCTATGACTTGGGGTTAGAAGCTTGCTGTGCGGGAGCAGAGAAAACAGTCTATGACTTGGGGTTAGAAGCTTGCTGTGCGGGAGCAGAGGAAACAGTCTATGACTTGGGGTTAGAAGCTTGCTGTGCGGGAGCAGAGGAAACAGTCTATGGCTTGGGGTTAGAAGCTTGCTGTGCGGGAGCAGAGGAAACAGTCTATGACCTGGGGTTAGAAGCTCGCTGTGCGGGAGCAGAGGAAACAGTCTATGACTTGGGGTTAGAAGCTTGCTGTGCGGGAGCAGAGAAAACAGTCTATGACTTGGGGTTAGAAGCTTGCTGTGCGGGAGCAGAGGAAACAGTCTATGACTTGGGGTTAGAAGCTCGCTGTGAGGGAGCAGAGGAAACAGTCTAT
>NC_088243.1:37207809-37272809 GCF_036934945.1 Oncorhynchus masou masou | reverse complement strand
GTCTCACACACACACACACACACACACACACACACACACACACACACACACACACACACACACACACACACACACACACACACACACACACACACACACACACACACACACACACACACAGTACAGATGTAGAAGGGTAGAAGAGGAGTCAAAGTTTTATATTGCCCATGACTGCCACCGCTTATACACCACAACATGTCATTAATTATAGGACATCACGATAATGAAATGTGCTTTTATGATAGACGTTGTAAAATGAGTGACAAAAGTTGTTCAAACAACTGAGGAATGTACTGTGTGTGTGTGTGTGTGTGTGTGTGTGTGTGTGTGTGTGTGTGTGTGTGTGTGTGTGTGTGTGTGTGTGTGTGTGTGTGTGTGTGTGTGTGTGTGTGTGTGTGTGTGCGTGATATTTGAGGTCCACTCGGAGAGGAATCATAGATCGCTATGGTGACGATGCGGCAGTCTTGTGGTCAGAGAGCTGTCTGTCTGGCGAAGACTATTCTGGGATGTCTCTCTCTCTCTCCCTCTCTCTATTTCTTTCTCTCTTTTCGCTCCCTCTCTCTCCATCTCTCTCTCTTTCTCCCAATCCCCTTCCATTTCTACTTATCTCTCTCTCTCCCACTCTCTCTCTTTCTCCCTATCCCCTTCCATTTCTACTTCTCTCTCTCTCCCCACTCTCTCTCTTTCTCCCTATCCCCTTCCATTTCTACTCTCTCTCTCTCTCTCTCTCTCTCTCTCTCTCTCTCTCTCTCTCTAGACTGGGTAACCTGAACTCACTACAGGAAGGAATCAATACCAGACCGGAAAGAGAACAGACAGACCCATGCAACTTCCCCTGACAGAGAGACCCAGGAGAGATGGAGGAATGGAGTGGGAAGAGAGATGTAGGTAAGAGAGAAAGAGTGGAAAAAATGAAAAGGGGGAGTATGGCAGAGAGAGGGGGAAGTGAGGAGAGAGGTAAATGAATAGGAGAGATATAATGGAAAGCCGATCTACCGTTGGATGCTGCCTTCTCCAATTGTTTTGTGTTTCACTGGATGGGTTTTATATTGTGTTTGAAAGCTGTAACCCCCTTTTATACATGCAAATTTACCCTAGGTACACACCCTGTATCTCTCTCTGTCTCTGTCTTTCTTTCTGTAGTGGAACACAAACACACACACACACACACACACAAATACACACACACACACACACACAAACACACACACACGCACACACACACAAACACAAAAACACACACACCCTGTATCTCTCTCTGTCTCTCTCTTTCTTTCTGTACTGGAACACAAACACACACACACCCTGTATCTCTCTCTGTCTCTCTCTTTCTTTCTGTACTGGAACACAAACACCCTGTATCTGTCTCTGTCCCTGTCTCTCTCTTTCTTTCTGTACTGGAACACACACACACACACACACACACACACACACACACACACACACACACACACACACACACACACACACACACACACACACACACACACACACACACACACACACATCACCTGGAGTCAGAGCTGACAGAGATGCGTTAAGGCAGAGAGCAGCGGCACTTTCACGTCTACATGCCTGAGCGCCCTACCGTGTGTGTGTGTGACTCCATGCCTGAGTGCCCAGCTGCCATCAACAACAATTACAGCAGTCAGCGTCCAATGCCTTCAGACAGGCTCAAGTACCCTGGCATCCCCTGTTTTCCCCTTCCCCCCACTCTACCCCCTATCTCACAACAACCCCCCACAACCCCTCACCACACACCCCTCTCACCCCCATAGTGCCTCTCTACCTCAAAGCTTCGCCCACCACCCTTCTCCCAACAAAATCCCCCCCCCCCCACACACACAGTCCCCCTAGTGTTAGTCCTCCACCCCCCTGGCAGTCCTGGGCTTTGCTCTTTTCTCCCCCTTTGTGTTGATTATTCCCTGGCTGTCAGAAAGTGACAGGGGAAGTGTATCGCTCACACCGTCACACACACACACACACACACACACACACACACACACACACACACACACACACACACACACACACACACACACACACACACACACACACACACACACACACACACACACACACACACACACACACACACACACAGTGAAAAGGGAAGTGTATCATTCCAGTTCGCCCTGTCTGTCACCACTTTTACAGTTTCTTAGTTAATTAACCAACCAGTGGAGTAGGGGAGAGAGGGTACAGGAGGGTGAAAGGGAGAAGGAGGGAGGAGAGAAGAGGGGAGAGAGGGTACAGGAGGGTGAAAGGGAGAAGGAGGGAGGAGAGAAGAGGGGGGGAGAGAGGGTACAGGAGGGTGAAAGGGAGAAGGAGGGAGGAGAGAAGAGGGGAGAGAGGGTACAGGAGGGTGAAAGGGAGAAGGAGGGAGGAGAGAAGAGGGGAGGGGAGAGAGGGTATAGGAGGGAGGGAGGAGAGAAGAGGGGGGAGAGAGGGTGAAAGGGAGAAGGAGGGAGGAGAGAGCAGGGGAGAGAAGAGGGGAGAGAGGGTACAGGAGGGTGAAAGGGAGAAGGAGGGAGGAGAGAGGAGGGGAGAGAGGGTACAGGAGGGTGAAAGGGAGAAGGAGGGAGGAGAGAAGAGGGGGAGAGGGAGAGGGTACGAGAAGGAGGGAGGAGGAGAGAAGAGGGGAGAGGGGGTACAGGAGGGTGAAAGCGAGAAGGAGGGAGGAGAGAGGAGGGGAGAGAGGGTACAGGAGGGTGAAAGGGAGAAGGAGGGAGGAGAGAAGAGGGGAGCAGTGAGAGGATAAAGGGGACATTTTGGGGGCAGGGATGCGGTGTCTTGTGGGATATTGTTTCTCTCAGGGTGTCAGGACATTCTGATTATCTTATTAACAAAAGACTTAGGGCTCAGTACTATACAGTTGCACTGCTGTAACAGTAGCACACAGACATATCATTTTTGACGTGTCCAATACATAAAATAAAATAAACGTATTTACTCTTTTGTATTTTCACAAGTATGTGGTGAATTGTCAAAACTGTGTAAAGCAACAAGTCACACAAGTCACATTCTAGTCTTGTTTTCACCACACAAACATTGACTCCAAATAGAAGTTTACCGTGCAATACCACGAGAACATTGATTTCACCGCCAAATCACAGCACACTGATCTCTTCTCAATGCAGTCATTTTATCTACCAGTTAATCCAATAGCAGAGGACGCAAGATACATGTTTCAAATCTCCTTTAGAATGTAATATGCTACGACACTGTAAACGACAGGTACGTTACGCTGTTTCACACTCTGCCAGGTGTGATCAAAAGGTGTCGTCATTGAAGGCATATCTCACAGCCATTGATGCAATACAAATGATGGTTCAGATCAGTGGAGGCTGGTGAGGGGAGGACGGCTCATAAGAATGGCTGGGACGGCGCAAATGGAATGGCATCAAACACATGGTAACCATGGAAACCGTATGTTAGACGTATTTGATTAACGTTCCGCCGATTCCGCTCCAGTCATTACCAAGAGCCCGTCCTCCCCAATTAAGGTGCCACCAACCTCCTGTGGTTCGGAATTAATTACACTGAAAGTGTAAATGTCATCAAATGAAACAAAATGAAATGAATGAAAGACACATTATGTTCAGCAGGCAGTAGTTCGCAGCGAACCTGTCTTGAGCATTTTGGCATTTTGGCTACATCGACACCACAGTACATGTCTGTTCACGCACCTGGGGAAAAATCTATCGGCATGGTGAATCCAAGCCTGACATAGGTCTGGAACGAAATCATTGCATGCCTCATCCATGGCCCGTAGGGGGGGGGGGGGGGTACAGTTATGGGGATGGCAATCATACACCTTCCATTTTGTATTGTGATCAGGTATTGTATTTTCCAGTATTGTACTGTACTTACCGGTATTTATTTGAGTGATCCTGTAGGGCTCAGTTACTATCGTAAAGAGCATGGCACAAGCTACATCAGATTTATGCTTTCAATTCCCACTGGTGTCACATGCGAAAATGTGTGGACTCATTTTGGATGAAAGTGGCAGTTACATAAATGGCATATATTACAGTAGTACAGTATTGTATTGGCCAATTACCAACACTGTAAAGCAGTGTGAAATCCCCCCCATCAAACTGACCCCAGCAGCTTCATTTTAGACTTGTTTACTGGGGAATGTGTTTGTTACATCCAGTGCATCTCCCATCTGGTCAATATCAAATTCATTCTAAATCCTCACAGTCATCATGAGGGTACATTACAGTATACATTACATTACATTACAGTATACATTACATTACATTACATTACAGTATACATTACATTACAGTATACATTACATTACATTACATTACAGTATACATTACATTACATTACATTACAGTATACATTACATTACAGTATACATTACATTACATTACATTACAGTATACATTACATTACATTACATTACTTACATTACATTACAGTATACATGTATTTCATATACTGAGTGTACAAAACATTATGAACACCTGCTTTTTCCATGACATTTACTGACCAGGTGAATCCAGGTGAAAGCTATGATCCCTTGTGGATGTCACTTGTTAAATCCACTTCAATCAGTGTAGATTAAGGTTGAGGAGACGGGTTAAAGAAGGATTTTTAAGCCTTGAGGCAATTGAGACATGGATTGTGTATGTTTTCCATTCAGAGGGTGAATGGGCATGACACATTTTTATGTGCCTTTGAACAGGGTATTAGGTGCCAGGTGCACCGATTTGAGTGGGTCAAGAACTGCAACGCTGCTGGGTTTTTCACGCTCAACAGTTTCCGGCATGTATCAAGAATGGTCCACCACCCAAAAGACATCCGTCCAACTTGACACAACTGTGGGAAGCATTGGAGTCAACATGGGCCGGCATCCTTGTGGAACGCTTTTGACACCTTGTAGAGTACACGCCCTGATGAATTGAGGCTCTTCTGAGAGCAAAAGGGGGTGCAACTCAATATTAGGAAGGTGTTCCTAATGTTTTGCATCCTCAGTGTACTTTATGTGTTTATACTTTACAAACACACATTTTCATTGCAGTTTTTTAAATTGCTTTTGTACTATGTGCACAAGTATGTGGTAAATGTTCTCTTAGTACAACACTCCAAACTGGTAACACTTGTAAGGCAGTGTTACTGTAACACTGGTGTTATTAAAAACCTGTCACCGTGCATCCATTAGGTGTGTTGACATCTTTCACCACACCACACAGGCGTAGAATCACAATAGCCATCATCATAGTAGTGCATTCAAGTATATATCATAATGTCACGTTTCTACCTTACAGACATACAGGACAGTACATGTTTATGATGAACTTTTCTCTAAATATGTCGGCAACAAACCAGTTGACATTTCAAATCTACAGGTTTACCAAACATTTAAGTGGTCGATTAAGAGCGGTCAGATTACGTGCTGTAACAGTGAAATGACCTTCAACAAAAGAGAGTAGAATCACATCAAAATGTCATGTGATGCGCTGTGAAATACATTTCCTTTGTGTGCAATGTGTAACATGTACTGTATTTCTAAACGAAGCGCTGATTATATATATATTTTTTAAACTTGCTGTATGTTTTTGTGTGCTGTAGTACATTTAAAATGTGCTTCAAGTTTTGCAACAACTGCCTTTTTGACGATCTCTTTTGAGTTTTGTACGAACTGTTGTGAAAATGTACAACATACTAATGAAAATAGCACCAAACCGATTAAAATAAGCTGTCAAATTACTGTCAAAATACCAATTGGATCTTGGAAAGATTAATACTTGTCTATAGGAAAGGTAGTGCTGTAAGTTACACTCACATATGACTGAATCTGGTCCATCCTTTTCTCCTCTCTCCTCTCCTTTCCCCTCTCCTCTCCTTTCCTCTCTCCTCTCCTTTCCTCTCTCCTCTCCTTTCCCCTCTCCTCTCCTTTCCTCTCTCCTCTCCTTTCCTCTCTCCTCTCCTTTCCTCTCTCCTCTCCTTTCCCCTCTCCTCTTTTTCTCTTTTTTTGGCTTCTATCTTTCCCTGTCGTCCAACACTCCTCTTCTGACAGAGAGAGAGAGAGAGAGAGAGAGCTAGAGAGGGAAAGAGAGAGAGGGAGAGAGATGTGAAGTGACAATAGCCCCAGAGAGGTATAGACCCAGGGCAGAGAACCAGAGAACCAGGACTGGACCCTCTTACCCTGGGGCCTGTACCCAGGACTGAGGTCTCTCTGCCGGGCGGCCTTACTGCCTGGCCTGGCCTCACACACAAACACAGAGAGCGATACCAAAGGCGATGCTGTTGTAGTGTTGCAGGCTGTGTGTAGCTGTAATACCTTGTGAAGGGCCACTTTGCCAACAGTACTAGTTAGAGGTCATGGTTTGGAAAGTTTTGTTTTACCCTCTGTCCCTTTGTCTGGTCAGAGCCAGAGCATGTGTGTGTGTGTGTGTATGTGAGGAATTATTGTATCGGAAGGTAACAGGATTTGGACCAAGCCATGGAAACCAGAGATAGGTAGATACGTGTAATGTAGCTGAGATACAGGCAGACAGTCTGATTGACAGGTGTCAATAAGAAATGGATGCGGCTGGGTGAGAGATGCTGCTGGGTGTAGGAGAGAGATGCTATGGATTTCTGACTGAGTGGTTCTCCTCCATCCCTGGCTGTCATTAGATAGCTGTCTGCTTCCTCTGCATGGACGGATTTCACAAATATCACAAATCATGTTTTAATCTCTCTCACACACACACTCTTGCGCTCTTTATCTCTTTCTCTCTATGTTGAATACAGACAAACAGCTGTGGTGGTGATTGTACAGTGAAGAGATTGGGACAGATGACACCCCTGGATGGGGGTGGGTTGATCTACCTAAATCCTCCAACCCCGCTGCCTCCACAGCTGTCCATTCAAATAGTTGGGCTGGGTCTCATAGTCTAATTCTAATTTAGTTTATTCTGGATGTGATTTGAAATCTCAAGTTGTAAACAGATGCATTGTCAATTGGTTTTAAGAGATTTCAGTTCAGCATCGTTGTCACTATCATGGTTAATTTTATGACCTTACTATGACCATCAGATAGAGTTTTCCTGCTGGTAAATCACTTGGTCAAAGTATTATTTTTGTTCTGTATTTTATCATCAATTGATATAAAATGTAGATGTTTTACTCTTCTTGATTCTTGTGTAATTTCTACACCACTGAGCTGTCTTTTCTCACCCTCCCATACCGGTCGTTTTGACTGTAAAGAAACACACACAGTCCCTGGCCTGTCTCTCCCACTGAGTTCTTCCAAGGCTTGTATGTTCATTTAAACAGTTTGGTGAGAACTTCAGATTGTTTATTGATTTCTATTTGTGTGTTGAGGAGCAGCGTTGCCCCCTCGGGGCTCTGAGCACTATGGGGGCATCGCCACACACACACACACACACACGCTCACGCACACACACACACACACACACACACACACACACACACACACACACACACACACACACACACACACACACACACACACACACACACACACACACACACACACACACACACACACACACACACACACACACACACACTCATATGCACAGTGACATGCAGACAGGGTAGGCCGTGTTTACCCTGTGATAATCTAATGAAAGAAATCTGTTTTGAAAAGTCAAAAATAGATTTATATACATATAAAAACAAATGTAATTATTTTTTGTTATCTAATGTTTTTTCTCAATGGTGGTTTTTATGCAACAAATTTTTTAAAAACTGCATCAAAACCTTTAGGAAAGGCGCTAGGGTATTTACGCTGTTCTTTCCATCCATTCAAAGTTATTAATATTCTTGACGCTACTTTAAATGGACAGCGTAGGCTTCGCTGCTTTGCCTGGCTTGAAGTAGCTTCATTTGTGACCATTTCACATTTTGCAGATGCGCATTGCCTAAACATGTCGTGTGGGTTTCGCCCTGCAATAAGCTGTGCATATTTGGAGCTTGTCTACATATTTGGAGCTTGTCTACAAAAAAGTATTTAGCTAGCCACCAATTGTGCAAGTTCTTCCACTTAAAAAGGCGAGAGAGGCCTGTAATTTTCATCATAGGTACACTTCAACTATGATAGACAAAATGAGAAAAAAAATCCAGAAAATCACATTGTAGGATTTTTAATGAATTTATTTGCAAATTATGGTGGAAAATAAGTATTTGGTCACCTACAAACAAGCAAGATATCTGGCTCTCACAGACCTGTAACTTCTTCTTTAAGAGGCTCGTCTGTCCTCCACTCGTTACCTGTATTAATGGCACCTGTTTGAACTTGTTATCAGTATTAAAGACACCTGTCCACAACCTCAAACAGTCACACTCCAAACTTCACTATGGCCAAGACCAAAGAGCTGTCAAAGGACACCAGACCTGCACCAGGCTGGGAAGCTGTGGATGCGATATCGGTCTGTGGCTTGTGTATCTCGTCTACTTTGGTATTTACATTTGGTGAAAATTGTATGTCAATTTCAGTTAATAGCCAATTTCAGTTAATGAATTTCAGTTGATCAATTATGTCACTCTGGCTGTTGGAGCTATCTGTTGTATGGTGAACTTGGGCTTCATCAAGGTTTATTTGTGAGTCGATCTGGCTTTGATGTTAGCCAGTGCCCACTGGGCACAAACGTCAATTCAAAGTCTATTCCACGTTGCTTCAACATCATTTCATTGAAATGACGTGGAAACAACTTTTATTCAACCAGTGGGTGCCTACATGCATGCACAGGCACACACGTATACACACATGTGGATGCGCACGCATGTACACACACAAGCACTCTGGTCCCCTGGGAGCTTGATGCGGGCATTGCGTTACAGTCGTACCATACAGTCATGTTAACATCAAAATGGAGAGAGAGAGAGAGAGAGAGAGACAGACAGACAGACAGACAGACAGACAGACAGACAGACAGACAGACAGACAGAGAGAGAGACAGAGAGAGAGACAGACAGACAGACAGAGAGATACAGACAGACAGACAGACAGACAGACAGACAGACAGACAGACAGACAGACAGACAGACAGAGAGACAGAGAGAGAGACAGACAGACAGACAGACAGACAGACAGACAGACAGACAGACAGACAGACAGACAGACAGACAGACAGAGAGACAGACAGAGAGACAGACAGACAGGCAGACAGACAGACAGGCAGAGAGACAGACAGAAGAAACTGTAAAGCCAGTATTGTTTAGTTACTGTTACCCATTTCTTTCCCAGTACATGAATGTAAACTTTTTTAATTGTAAACCCCATCTTGTTAACTGGACTAAAACACTTTCTCAATCAAAATCCGTTGAGATGTTTTTTTTTAAGGCTTAAACCATCAACAAGCCTACAATACAATTTGTCCATGTCTCTGTTTGCTTCTGGTTGTGTTGTTGCTAATAACACAGTATCATAAGCACACTGTACATCCCATGCTCTGATGGCAAAGACTCAAGTATGCTAACTCCCCTGACATTCCCTCGACAACAGCTACAGACAAACACTGACGAAGGAAGTGCCATTAGAGTGCATTTGAAACGTACATGATTCATCTCAGTCACTTGCAGGGTAAACGTGTTGGCTCACTGATGACTCTGCAACAGATGCCTAATGCCTTTGACACCATGATGCCATAAAGAGAGAAGCATGGAGGTGTCACTCTAAAGAGCTGCCTGTCAACTCATTACCGTAACAATTTTGGCAACACGACAGACACAGAGACAGGAGACAGAGAGGGAGAGAGACTGGAAAAGGAGAGAGAAAAAGAAGAGGAGGAAAAGCAAAGAGAGAGAGAGAGAGGTCGACAGACGGGGAGAAAGAGCTGGCAGACGTTGCGGCAGCCTCTTAAGTGGAGGGTGAGGTTGTTTTCTTAGGTATGTCAGTATCAAATGAATAGCATTGATTAAAGTGCTAACCACTCCACGGCAGCTGTGCCTTTTGGCAGCCGGAGACTCTAGTTGGCACACACACACGCGCGCACACAAACGCACTCACACACACATTCGACATTCACATACACAAACACACACACACACACAGTCTTATTCCCATTGTTGTGCGTTCTTAAAGCAGAATAAATAAGACAACAGTCACCTTCCGTCTCCTCCTGGATACCGTGTGTGTGTGTGTGTGTGTGTGTGTGTGTGTGTGTGTGTGTGTGTGTGTGTGTGTGTGTGTGTGTGTGTGTGTGTGTGTGTGTGTGTGTGTGTGTGTGTGTGTGTGTGTGTGTGTGTGTGTGTGTGTGTGAGAGAGAGAGTCCCGTTGGCTCTTTGAAGAGTTGGGATGTTCATTTACTCATAAACAAACACACAGACACCAGAGACCCCCTGCCTGCCCCCTGCTCCTCCTACATTACCCCCTGGAGACACTTTACGCCAGATGTACCCAATACCCCCCCCCCCCCACACACACACACACACGCATGCAGGCATGCAAGCACATATGTACACACACACACACACACAACCCTCCAGAACGAAAACTCGCGGGACACAGAATTACACACAAGCCCTGAGCACCAAAACATAGAATCTATCCAAAAACATTCCATCCACAAATACACTTAACGAGATGATCCCAGGTGATCCAAAAACGGAACGTTATGGATCAACTAGTTGGCAGTTTATGAAAGGAATTCAGTACCAGTCACCCAAATATCTATCTCTGAAATGTATCATTTTGGGTGAGTGAGCATAAATAAAGGGGGAACCAAAAGTCCCCAGAGTGGATGTGTTTCTCCACAACACCAGTGGTGCGTTCAGCTCGAGTTGACGCGACGATGTGGGACCCATCTGTTGCTTTGCATCCGTCATTTGAGACGCAGCTTGGCGCCCCAGAAATTATACAGCCAAATACCCTTTGCTCTCACTTTAAAGCCTTCATCTCTGGAACATGAAACAGAGCGACGCAGATAAGGCTTCAAACGCTACCTACCTTTAAAGGTGAAGCAGCAAAGGTGAGATGCATGGTAGGATCGTTTCTCAGGAAGGAGGACAGCTTACTCAGCCGTTGTTGTTTACATCTGCACTAGCATGAAAACAGTTTGTTTTTGTTGTTTACTCTAGATTGTTTTTTGTTTTTTACATTAAAAAAAAGAGATGGATTATGCTAAGCTATGTACATAAACAACTAGCATGGCTGGTTGTGGTCTTTTTTTCTTTCATCGAGTTCACTGAGTAAATTGTATACAAGGAAAAAGAAAGAAAGAAAGTCAGCGATAGACAGAGAAAGAGAAGGAGAGAAAGCTTAAGAGTAATACAGAGAGAGAGAGAGAGACGAGAGAGAGAGAAAGCGAGAGGTAGAGTGATACATAGAGAGGGATGAGAGGTGAGTTCTTAGCTGAGGGTGTGACTGGATGGAGAAAAGTCATAGGGTGGTGCTGTGTAGAGTCGATAGTCATTCATCCATCCTAGTGTACACTAGGATGGATGAATCCAACATGTCTCTCTCTCTCTCTCTCCCTCTCTCTGTCTGTCTGTTTCCCCTCCCTTCTATTCTCCTACTCCTTCACCTCGGCTTTCTTCAACGACAACACATATCTTGTCCCCTCTTTTCCTCCACTCAACTCCTCCCGTTCCTCCTCTCCTCTCTCTCTTCCGTTCTCCTACAAAATTGTAAAGTGCATAATTCGTGACTCTGATCAAATTCATATTCCTATCCTGCAGAAATGATATCTGTGGATGGAAATCATTTCATTTCACACTGGTATTAGATTCTTTTGTGTTGTTTTATTAGTGAGTGTTCTGTGATACGCACAGTGGAGTCGACTTTATTTCTCCTAAATGTAACATCACAACAGATAAGTGGGGAAACTTGCCTAAATTTCTCGGGAAACCCCCCCCCCCTCTCATTCGTCGACAACTGTAATATAAGTGTCTAAATGTGTAGATGTAAAACCACGTCCGTATTCATCATCCCCAAGCATGAATATTAACTGCCTCTTTAAAAAAAAGAAGAGAGCGACAGAAAGAGAAAATGACGGAATGAGAGTGGTTGCATTCATGTCTGTTTCAAAGGCTCTAGTGTTCCCTCTGCATGGCTGGCCTGTTCTACATGCTAATCAGCAGCTTCCTGCACTCTGCTCTGTTACGCCTAATTGTCTACAAATTATTCTCCGGCTAATGTATGCATGGCCTCCGTTGATACACACACACACACACACACACACACACACACAAAAGGCACACACACACACACAGGGCTCTGCCGCGAGCTGAATTGCAACATTTAAATATAGACTTGCAGTTCTATATTTAAACACACTTGACTCTCCCTGCTCGCGTCTCGTCGTAGTTAATGGCGTAGGAACATTTTGATTTGGTTTTGTTTTGAGTAAAGCCTCTTTTGGAGGAGGATGGGTGTTATTCTGCTCGGGTTGAAGACAGAGTGAAATTAGAAGCAGCGTTTTAATTACACGACGATTGTCTTCATTGATTGAATCCCACTCGTCCCCTCTGGGAATATGACAACAGAAAAACCCACAGCCGAGAGCGCTGCCTCGGGGACTTCACTCAATGCTGTGAACACACACAAACACGCACATGCACACACACAGAATGATAACTTCACTCAATGCTGTGAACACACACAAACACGCACATGCACACACACACACACAGAATGATAACTTCACTCAATGCTGTGAACACACACAGAATGGTAACTTCACTCAATGCTGTGAACACACACACACAGAATGGTAACTTTACTCTGCACTGTGAACAAACACACACAGAATGGTAACTTTACTCGGCACTGTGAACACACACACACACAAGTACATGCACAGTCAAACACACAGAACAAATACACATACACACACACACACACACACACACACACACACACACACACACACACACACACACACACAGCTCTGTTAACACACACAGACACACACAAAATGGTAACTTCACTCAGTCTTGTGAAAATCCACATCCAGGATGTGATTCAGTAGACAACTAGATGAATCAGTACTGGATCATTAGCAGTACTGAGGCCCTGTACCATTTGTCCAAATTTTAGCCTCTTTTCTCCCATACTAGGTGCATGCTTATTCCCCTCCTGTACTCCCTGTACTCCCTGTTCACCAACCGCCTGCGTGGCCAAGCACAACGTCAACACCATCATTAGGTTTGCTGACGACACAGCAGTGGTAGGCCTGATCACTGACAACAATGCGACAGACTATAGGGAGGAGGTCAGAGGCCTGGCAGTGTGGTACCAAGACAGCAGCCTCTCCCTCAATGTGAGCAAGACAAAGGAGCGGATCGTGGACTACAGGAAAAGGAGCGGATCGTGGACTACAGGAAAAGGAGCGGATCGTGGACTACAGGAAAAGGAGGGCCGAACAGGCACCCATTTACATCGACGGGGCTGTAGTGGAGCGGGTTGAGAGTTTCAAGTTCAAACACACCAAGACAGTCGTGAAGAGGGCACGACAACACCTTTTCCCCATCAGGAGACTGAAAAGATGTGTCATGGGTCCCCAGATCCTCAAAAACTTAGACAGCTGCACCATCGAGAGCATCCTGACCAGTTGCATCACTCCCTGGTATGGCAACTGCTCGGCATCTGACTGTAAGGCGCTACAGAGGGTAGTGCGTACGGCGAGTACATCACTGGGGCCAAGCTTCCTGACATCCAGGACCTATATACTAGGCGGTGTCAGAGGAAGGCCCCAAAAAAGACCCTCCCCCCTGTTTTTACACTGCTGCTACTCGCTGTTTATTATCTATGCATAGTCACTTTTCCCCTACCTACACTACAAGTCATAAGTTTTAGAACACCTACTCAATCAAGGGGTTTTCTTTATTTGTACTATTTTCTACACTGTAGAACTAAAGGGGATACATCACAACTATGAAATAACACATATGGAATCATGTAGTAACGAAAAAGTGTCAAACAAATCTAAATATATTTTAGATTTTACATTATTTAAATAGCCACCCTTTGCCTTTATGACAGTTTTGCACACTCTTGGTATTCTCTCAACCAGCTTCACCTGGAATGCTTTTCCAACAGTCTTGGAGGAATTCCCACATATGCTGAGCACTTGTTGACTGCTTTTCCCTCACTCTGCGGTCCTACTCATCCCAAAACATCTCAATTGGGTTGAGGTTTGGTGATTGTGGAGGCCAGGTATCTGATGCAGCACTCCATCACTCTCCATCTTGGTCAAATAGCCCTTACACAGCCTGGAGATGTGTTGCATCATTGTCCTGTTGAAAAACAAATTATAATACCACTAATTGCAAATCAGATGGGATGGCGTATCGCTGCAGAATGCTGTGGTAGCCATGCTGGTTAAAGTGTGCCTTGATTTCTAAATGAATCACTGAAAGTGTCACGAGCAAAGCACCCCCCACACTTCTTCCTCCATGCTTCACGGTGGAAGCCACACATGCAGAGATCATTCGTTCACCTACTCTGCGTCTCACAAAGACACTGCAGTTGGAACCAAAAATCTCAAATGTGGATTTCCACTGGTTTAATGTCCATTGCTTGGTTTTTTTGGCCCATGCAAGTCTCTTCTTGTTATTGGTATCCTGTAGTAGTGGTTTCTTGTTGAGGGGTGTCTGTTT
Organism: Oncorhynchus masou masou; assembly: GCF_036934945.1. Taxonomy (NCBI): domain Eukaryota; kingdom Metazoa; phylum Chordata; class Actinopteri; order Salmoniformes; family Salmonidae; genus Oncorhynchus; species Oncorhynchus masou. The sequence goes on along the minus strand of NC_088243.1, from coordinate 37,258,241 downwards.
CTTGAACTCTGTGAAGCATTTATTTGGGCTGCAATTTTTGAGGCTGGTAACTCTAATGAACTTATCCTTCCTATGGCAGTCCTCATGAGAGGCAGTTTCATCATAGCTCTTGATGGTTTTTGCACTTGAAGAAACGTTAAACGTTCTTGAAATTTTCCGTATTGACTGACCTTCATGTCATAAAGAAATGATGGACTGTCAATTCTCTTTGCTTATTTGAGCTGTACTCACCATAATATGGACTTGGTCTTTTACCAAATAGGGCTATCTTCTGTATACCCCCCCCCCCTACCTTGTCACAACACAACTGATTGTCTCAAGCGCATTAACAAGGAAAGAAATTCCACAAATTAACTTTTAAGAAGGCACAACTGTTAATTGAAATTAATTCCCGGTGACTACCTCATGAAGCTGGTTGAGAGAGAATGTCAAGAGTGTGCAAAGCTGTCATCAAGGCAAAGTGTGACTATTTGAAGAATCTCAAATCTAAAATATATTTAAATTTTGTTTAACACTTTTCTTGGTTACTACATGATTACATATGTGTTATTTCATAGTTGTAATGTCTTCACTATTATTCTACCATGTAGAAAATTGTAAAAATAAAGAAAACCCCTTGAATGAGTAGGTATTCTAAAACATTTGACCGGTAGTGTACATGTACAAATTACCTTGACTAACCTGCAATTTTTTAAAAATTTTGTTTAATCAGTAAATATTTTCTTAGCTCTATTTCTTGAACTGCATTGTTGGTTAAAGGGCTTGTAAGTAAGCATTTTGGCACATGTGACAAACACATTTGATCTGATTTGACTACTGTACCATTGAAGGTGTTGTTTCTTTTCTTTTAGCCCTATTTGCAACCTGTATAAAATCTTAAACTTAGCATCCAAATGGACCAGGCTGATCACAGTGATCTCTCCACTCACATCGATACAGGCCCATCCTTTCCTCCTTTTCTCCTCTGCCTGCCTTCCTGACTCCTTCTTTCCATCCACAACATAATCATATTAATTTATACCCCCTATCAATTATGCATTCAGATTCTGCTGATAGCTTGTCACTTTCCCATCCATCCCTCTTTGTGTGGAGCTGGTAGATAAATAACTATAGGAAGTAGATAAATACCTGAGTGTGTATCAGTCAGCCCGCCCAGCGTTGCATCAGGGAGGGACTGACGTCCCAACGAGTTGCTGGAGATTTAAGGGTTATTATAGGAGAGAGGGGGTCGGATTGTGTGTGTGTGTGTGTGTGTGTGTGTGTGTGTGTGTGTGTGTGTGTGTGTGTGTGTGTGTGTGTGTGTGTGTGTGTGTGTGTGTGTGTGTGTGTGTGTGTGTGTGTGTGTGTGTGTGTGTGTGTGTGTGGTGGGAGGAGTGAGGTGTCATATTCCAGACGTGTTCACGGAAAGAAGGTAGACAATCACGCTGGAGATGCAATTGTCTCCCTTGATGAGCCCTGTTGTTTTTCATCTCCTCATTTGTCAGCATGTGTGTGTGTTTGCGTGTGTGTGCGCGTGTGCATGCATGTGTTTGTGTGTGTGTAGAGTGAATGGTAATTCCGGCAGGACAGGGGAGTAAGTTACATTAGTGGTAGACAGTTCTGGCTAACAGGGGCTTTAGCTGTGTCAGTGAATGCTGCTGCTCTGGGGGACACAGGCCAGGCGAGTCCCAGGCTTGTCCTGATCCCAGGCCTCATCTGTTTAAGTGTGTGCCATCTGGAGACAAAGTTAATGACTCTATGCTAGGCCTCCCATGCTAGAGAGAGAACTGTCTCATATCCCCTAACACATCGCTGGCCCTGCCAACACTGTAAGGTGACATCCTTTCCTTGTCTTCTTAATGAATGAAGAGACTACTGCCACACTCCTGACACACTGCTGGCCCTGTCACATGCACTGGGCTACATACCAATACGTTTAAACTGTTTTGCCTATTCGTCTCCTTGCCCTTCGTAATAGCTGACACAATAAACTGAATGGGTGTATCTCAATACTGTTAAACAGTGTCCTCTCAATGCTTCATATACTTAACTCATACTGTGTGATGTCAACAAGAAGAGAAGAGATAAATAAAATGCTATAGTGAGGCAGGGATTAGTTCTCTCTTCACTGCCCGGAAATGTTATCTTTTTCATGTACTTTATTTTCATGGCTATTTTTGTCCGCTTCCTGGTAGGTTTTTACTTTATTCTTATCTTTCTTGTCAAATAATTCCCTAAATAAATGATTTGTCACTTAGGCTAATCATTTTATTCCCAGTTTATCTATAGCCTTATCCTTACAATTTAGTATAAAGCATCAATGAATAGACCGAATAACGGTATGAATAAACTCTATATATACAATAGTATGTGGACACCCCTTCGAATCAGTGGATTCGGCTATTTCAGCCACACCCGTTGCTGACAGTTGTGTACAATCAAGCACACAGCCATGCAATCTCAATAGACAAACATTGACAGAATAATGGCCTTATATTAGGATGCCATCTTTCCAACAAGTCAGTTTGTCAAATTTCTGCCTTGCTAGAGGTGCCCCAGTCAACTTTAAGTGCTGTTATTGTAAAGTGGAAATGTCTAGGAGCAACAACAGTTCCGCCGCGAAGTGGTAGGCCACACAAGCTCACAGAACAGGACCACTGAGTGCTGATGCGTGTAGTTTGTAAAAATTGTCTGTTCTCGGTTGCAACACTCACTACAAAGTTCCAAACTGCCTCTGAAGCAACGTCAGCGCAATAACTGTTCGTCGGGAGCTTTATTAAATGGGTTTCTAAAGCCAAGCTGTCGCACATAAGATCACCATGCGCAATGCCAAGCGTCAGCTGGAGTGTTGTTAAGCTCACCCCCATTGGACTCTGGAGCCAACTGTAAAGTTTGGTGGAGGAAGAATAATGGTCTGGGGCTGTTTTTCATGTTTCTAGTTAGGCCCCATAGTTCCAGTGAATGGAAATCTTAACGCTTCTGTGCTTTTAACTTGGTGGCAACAGTTTGGGGAAGGCCTTTTTCTATTTCAGCATGACAATGTCCCCCGTAAACAAAGCGAGGTCCATACAGAAATGGTTTGTCGAGATCGGTGTGGAAGAACTTGACTGGCCTGCACAGAGCCCTGACCACAAACCCATCGAACACGTTTAGGATTAATTTTAGCGCCAACTGCGAGCCAGGCCTAATCGCCCAACATCATTACCTGACCTTACTAATACTCTTGTGGCTGAATGGAAGCAAGTCCCTGCAGCAATGTTCCAACATCAGGTGGAAAGCCTTCCCAGAAAAGTGCCGCTGTTATAGCGGCAAAGGGGGGACCAAGTCCATATTAATGCCCATGATTTTGGAATGAGATGTTCGAGGAGCAGGTATCCACATACTTTTGATCATGTAGTGCATATGCCTAATGAAATCAATGCTTTTGATGCTTGCAGCGACAGAGTGTTATCAACTCTAGCGGTAAACTCTCTCTGTCGCGCTCTCTCCCCCTTTTTCTCCATTTTCTCTCTCTCTCCCGGGCCTAACGTGAGGTAACAGAGATCAGGTTTCTATACAGGCCCATAGAACGGAGCGCATCAATTAATTTCCGAATGCGAGGCAATCTGACCCGATCCCAAGTTGTGGGATTCAGCACTATATTATGTTACAGAAGATTGAGAGGGACAGAGATATTCAACACCTTTCGCTGTAGTCCGTGGCACTGCAAAATCAGAACGGGGCAAGACGCATTTCCGACGCTGCATTCTGCGATTATTTGGATTAGGAAATGTAGGCTTTGCTGTGTGAGCGTTAGGACTCTCACAGGCACGCGCGCGCGTACACACATCATTAGTAACTGTGAGTGTAGCAGAATGTGTCATTATACATTGAATTATTTCGTTTTTTATTTTGTTTTGTAATAGGCTAGTAACGTTTCTCAAACCGACGTCTTATAACGGAGACTGGTGTCATTCAACATAAAAAGCATTTCAACAGTGGCACTTATCGTAAAAAAAGTGTGTTCATAAAGCAAGCTAAACAATCACCAGACAGAGAGCAGCCTAATGTTATTTGCAGTCAGATATTTGACTGTATCATAGGCTCTGTAGGTTATCTGTTCTTCCACTGGGTGTGGGAGAGGAGAATAAAAGTGTCTCGAGGCACCAATGACACGGAGAGGTCACCGGGCGGTTGATGAAGTGGTTGGCGCGTGTTGACGTTGTGGAAGCCCCCTGCACGAGACGAGCACTTTTAGATAAAGTGGTGATTGGGGCTCCAGGGCTCATTCCTGCAATAACCCCTTGCATAAAGGGTACAAAGATTGAAGAAAAATAAAAGAAATAAATAGAATAGCAGAAGGTTGAAAGTTACTGAACATATGTAGCCTACCTCCTTTCCTGTGAACAGCAAGGATCTGCTCAGGATGGTGCAACGTTACAGAACGTTGAAGATAGACAGGGCCGGCCTTAGGTATAAGTGGGCAGTTTAGGGCCGCTGGCCGCTAGGGGGCCCCGACCCCTAAATAATAATAATGTATAAATAAACAAATATTTATAAAATATTCATATGAATATATATATATATACACACACACACACATGTATTCTATTATTCTCAACAGTAAATTGACACCCAGATTGAGTTCCTAATATATATATATATATATATATATATATATATATATATATATATATATATATATATATATATATATATATATATATATATATATGTGTGTGTGTAACGGAATATATATATTAGGAACTCAATCTGGGTTTCAATTTACTGTTGAGAATAATAGAATACATAAGGTGCAGTTTCTAAATTTGGTTGTGTATCAGCAGTTACTGATATTCACTCAATTAGCCCATGTTAGCAAACATTTTTGAGAGGAGTGAATTAGTCTAACCAGCTATCTAATCGTGTAGTAATCATGGCCGAATTACAGAACAGATACAAAGGACACATGCCCAGAGGCCCTGACCTCCAGGGGGGGCCCATTGATTTTGTTAGTTACTCTCACTCAGATATCATATTGCTGTAACATGGCATAGGCTAAGTCAAGGCAAAATGTGTAGAATTTCTGGAAATTAGCTTTGAAATTGCAAACATTTCTCTCCACCCATGACAAAATGTGTAGAATAGCAGGAAATCTACTTTAAAATGTACCAATTTTTCTATCTGCAGTCAAGAGGGTGACCATTAAAATGCTTTTCCCGCTAGGTGGCAAAATCTCACTCAGTGCCCCCAAATCCCTAGGGCCAGCCCTGACGATAAACATATATTGTGTAGAACAGATTGTTTGTCATGTAGAATAGGGAATCTTGTCATGTTTATTTATTTTATTTCTATCTGCAACGTTCACCTGGCTGAAAACGCCCCAGATGACTGAGGCAAGTCCGGGTAAACTACAGAAGAGCCCTTCAGCACCATGGACAGTTCCACTCTCATTACAGCCACTGGAATCAGAAAAAAATGAAACAGTTCGGAAAGTAATATTTATAAAAAAAAAAAAAAGCAGAATATTTCAACATGAGAATCCATTTATAAGAGGCTAATTAATTTCAGATACATGATTCATTTAGGTTTTTCTTTTTAAATTGATAAAAACCAGAGTGGCAATTCACTATTGCCTGCTGAAGAAAAAGAAGACGAATGGGAACTTTTTTACTAAGCTATGGGTCTACTCGAAAATAATGTGCACACTTTTTAAAAATCAGTATAAGTAGGCTAGTAAAATAACTCATGTTGCACTTACGACTTCATGTGTGAGATATTAACGGAAATGTGTTTTATTAGGCTAAAGATGTTCGAAAGGCAAACTAAAACATGCGACTCCGAAATACAATTATTCTAACCGCCAGCCGCCTGTCTCCTGGTAACAACTGAAGACAATAACAAGTGAGAAATGTATTTAAAGTGAAAGATTTTACACAATATACTAGATCATCATAACTTTCATCCGTGTCACCTGCGTGAAGTGACATGTGTCACCACCGCCATAAAAACCCGCCATAATTGCCGCGCCTGCTGTCAAGGACATGGCTCGCTCTGGATGTTCTATTATCCCGCGCTAATAATCGTCAATATCCTAGAGCAAGCTGTGCGTGTGCGCGCCTTGCGTGCATGCTCTATCAAAATACAATTAGTCACGTGCTGAAATTAGTGTTAAATATATTATAATTGCATTGAAAAGTTCAAATAAGTCAAGAATGGAAATGAGCTACCCTCAGCAAGCATGTTTATGAAGGAACATTAACAACAGATATATCAAATGTCCCCGCTACTAGTCCAAAAGAAAAGCCTTCTATATGTGCTCAGCGGGACATGATGCAAAGAAATAAAATATTTCAATCAGGATCTTTCAATGCAGGAACTTTTTCTCTCTCCTTTTTAACTCGATGAATCATCTGCATGTCACAAACAGCCGCTTTTCCCGCGCTCTGCGCCAGGTGGAATAATCCTTTGGCGGCCTTTTGTTATTAGTTTATGGGCCATGAGATTAGGTATGAATATGAAACACAGAAACACACCCGCCAACATTAATCACCCGCCAAACCTGTGGGAGACACTCACATCCCCACATTCTCCAACCCTGAGACTATACATGTATTACTAATGTGTGTGCGTGTGTGTATGAGAGAGAGAGAGAGAGAGAGAGAGAGAGAGAGAGAGAGAGAGAGAGAGAGAGAGAGAGGTGTTCTGCTGTGGTGGGAGTAGCCATACTTTTTCCGACTCTTTTTTTTCTTTTCTTTTTTCTTCGTGAACAATAACGAAACTTAGATATTATCATTTCATAACACATATTTTGTAGGTTCATAACATTACAAATATTTTGTTAGAAGTGTACTGTTGTATTTTGCATAATGGTTGATGAAAGCCACAATACATGGAGGGACTATAATTGATTCACATATGTCGAGGTTATGGAATAATTCGACATCTTTTTTTATACTAACTTAGATGGTCAATGATTATTTCAATGTCAATTTTATAGGCTATAATTTGCGTGTTTGTAGGCTATTAGGCTACTCTGATTTAGTAGCTTAAGTCAAAAGTAGGCTCTCCGAACAGTCGTTCGGGATACCCCCTCTTTCATTAACAGTGACTTTCAGATCAAGGTGAACCAGAGAAATGTCCCGTTAAAAATACTTGCAGAGTTTGTGAAAGATCAACATAATATCAGATCTACAGTCTCAGATAACTAGCCTACAGGCTACTAAACAGATTTATTGTACTCTATTTCAATAGGCCTACGCGTATTTTTCACCGAGGCCTCGTCGGGACAATCTACCCTCTACCATGTATCTGCCCGCTATCTACACGTGCCAATACCGTCACTCGTGTTGACAGTTACCCGCAGGGCTCCGGTCCCACCCGCGTGCCCAGAGCAGCGGAAACCCGTCACCGAATAATTCCCGCGACAAACACCTGTCAACGGAAACAGATCCACTCTGATAACATGCGCCTGTCAATGGCGGCTCCCGAGGTAAGGTTCAATTTTTTGCTGACATCTGTTTGTCTCAGTAGACACACACACACGCACGCACGCGCGCACACACACACACACACACACACACACACACACACACACACACACACACACACACACACACACACACACACTAGTAGTACCATATTATTTAGTTACTTTCAAATAGATAGGATAGGAAAGGTGATTTGAAACACACGTTTATTATATTTTTAGAGACATGATATAATGACACTTTTAACTAGGGATTTTGAGTTGGAGTCCTTTGCAATTTTTGACTGATTTACAAAAAAATACGTTTGTTGTGATGTGTGTATTTGCACTGAGGGAGACGTGTTTGGTTACATTGTGGTAACCAAACACGCCTCATGACATCTTAATTACCAAACGAGTTGACGGGCGCACTGTGTGAACGATAGACTACTATGTGGGCGATGCTATCACTGTTTCAATGTGTGAGGTGCGTGTGTTTTAGCCGGAGCTGGTCAGTCTCTGTCGCTGGAGAGTGTGACATTAAAGGACCTTAAAGTCAAGCCACCTTTTTGTCCCAATTCCTCTTTGTGTTCATGTCACATGTTCGCTCCCGTGTTCCACTGTGTGCAACGCATTCTCTCCAATCCCGTTTTGTACACTGGCCGGGGCTTATGCGTTGGTTGCTGGCTGGTTACTGACTGGTATCTGTGACATCTACTTCCGTGACAGAGACCACCTCACATTTTACATGAACATTTACATATACCTACCAACAGTGTTGCTTAGTTTCGTTCCTGCAAATAAAAGTCAGGCTATATCACAATGTCAAAGAAGGAAACTCTTCTACTCCCAATAAACCACTTTTCAATTTTCATGACACGAATTAGTTCATAAACATTTTCAACTAGCTGTGTATCCGTGGAGTATAGAGGGGCACCCCGTCTGCCCAGAGAGAGAGCGAGAGAGTGCGAGAGAGATGAGAGGGGCTCACGAATCCGTCCTATAGCCGCGCAAAAATCATGCCTTCCTATCTATTTTGTCCCCGTTTGCCATCAAAAAAGTTATCTATTTATAGTCTCCCATCTCTCTTTCTCTCCCTCTGCCTGTCTGCATTATAAAGCACCCGCAGGCATCCCTAATCCTGAAGCCCGCGACCCTTACAGATTGAAGCCCCACAACGCAAAGCGCTGCTCGAGACCCGAAGCAATCACCGCCCAGGCTGGCTCGCGCTCAGAGCGACCAAAGAAGAAGAAAAAGCCACCACCAACCCCAGAACCTCAACCCCTCTCCGACCGCCGCAGCCCAGTCCACTAATATACTACTCAGAGGTGACACCAGGCGAGCATGTGAGTAACCAGGATCATTATACGTTTATGGTTGGCAGAGTCAGATTATGCTTAGTGAGGGAGTGAGTTAGTTAAAACCATATGTTGGTCAGAGTTGGCGTCACTTTTACATCAACACGGGGCTAATTAGCCCCAAAAGGCATCACAGGCTTGCCAAAGGCGCACATACCCAAACGCGCGCACACAGTCACGCGCGCACGCGCACGGACACACACGTGCACATACACGCGCGCGCACACACACACACACATGCCGTGGAAATAGCCTATATCAGATTTACAACAATATCGCTTAGGCATATAGGCTACACAAACTAGGCTATCTATTTTTAGAGGTTGGGGGTATTCTAAAAAGTAAAGAAAAAGTAAAGAAAATATTAAAGCTGTTAAACATAGAATTATGTTTTACTGAAGGCTCTATATTAAACTCAACGGAGCGGGCTAGTTAGAATGTTGACTGGCCTTAATCGTTCGGCCCATGCAGTCAGGACCGTGCCTGCCGCGTGCAGTTTTGGGAGATTTATAGATTTGCTTTCGCGCGCCATTGAATTATCTCGCAGGTTGCATTAATCTGGGTGATTACATTTGATTTAATTTTCATAATAATTAAAGTGAACCATCACTAAAATGAAAAACTGCGGTGGGGGTGGAGTGGGGGGGAGGGGGGGGGGGGTGCGTCAGATGAAAGGGGCTGCTGTGGTATTTGTGCACGCGATGGCTCCAGCTCAGCGCTCCCGGTGCGAATCCTGATTAAGTGATTAGATTGATAGGTGGAAGGGCCGGTAGACAGAAATGATTAAATTAGCATATCACAAATGCCTTGTGCGGCGCCGAAAATCACGGTTACCTGCAGTGGTGCAAGCCGTTCTGTTGCCGGTCGTGTGGCTGTGAATTCCCCAGCCCCGAGATTAAACGATGTAAGACCCGGGTGTGTAATATCTGCATTAGGTGGCAGCAAAGATACAGTACTCTCTATACAGTGGCCTCTCTCCCTTTTCCTTCCTCTCTCTGCTTCTCTCTCTCTCTCTCTTACTCTCAAAAATAGACAACGCCACGCAAGAGAATGCCATTTCCAGGAAGCAGGTTTAAAATATAACCTCGTACAATCCTATATGCAAAATAACATTTAAAAAAACACACAAAAAACAAACATTACAGACAAAAGTGTAGCCTATAATTTATAATAATGTAGAATTACACATTTACACGAGGAGAAACATTTGAGAACAGTGTAGTCAATGATGGCAAAATAGGCCGTCATGATTGAAGCAGCACGGTCAGTGTGTCATTCGAAGAGTGAGCTTACTGTATCGTGGTGCAGAGTCCCGTTGCTCTACAGAGTTGACCGGGAGAAAAGATCTGTACAATTAACTAATCGAATCAAATGTGCAGTGCGGTTTGCATGTTAATGCGATGGCATGTCAATAGCATTTAAAGGTGTCAGCTCCCTCATACGGAGACGGATGGCTCCACACTTACGTTTCAATCCTGCACAGCTGCAAGTTAAACGAGCTTTTTCTTAAATAGAAAAACTTCAATACCTATTCAGACGGAGCACTGCGACTGACGGAGCGCCATAGCTGCCCGACCTCAAAGGCAAATTGCGACACATTGATGTTGTTGTTGTTTATAATCGATATGAGTTTTATACTGTAACGTTAGATTGGCAAACGTGTAATAAAGCGTATAGAGAGACTGTGAGTACTTGTCTGAAATCGATGTGTAGACCTAATGCCACGCAGAGGACAATGTGACTTCTAGACTCATAACAGTTTAACAGCGACAAGAGCATGTCAATAGTACGTATAGGCCGATTGTCGTCCCTCCAACAATTAGGTATACTTGCACTAAAATGCTTATGAATACCATTTTTTAAATATATAGATAATTGATATCAGTCCATTTTTGAAGTGAAACTCAAAAAAAGACTGATTTTTCAACGTTAACATTTATGTAGGTTATATATATATAGGTTGTATTTGCCAGATTTCAGAGGGATCCATACTCAGTTTGTCAGAGCGTGTTTTCAAGCAGAGCTGTCCATGGTGCTGAAACTGCAGTCCAAGCTCGTCATCCGGGCCACGCTCAGGAGGGCGCAACATTAGAACGTTGCAGAAGGAAATACCATGAATAGAGCTGACAAGATGGTATACTGGTACTCTACTTCTCAGAGAGGCTTGTCTGTTCTACACAATATATGCACCTGAATGTTCGACCATCGCTGTGCATGAATGCTGCCCCGGAGTATCAGCTCTTAATATGCGTTTACACTTAAGAAACACTGTTTACAGTCTATCTACCAACACAATTGTTTTATTTGATTAAGTCTTATCCTATAGGCCTATCCCTATCCTAAAAAAATGCTGTCCCTATGGTGATTGTGTGAATAGTGTAGTATGTGTACAGAACAGTGTCTTGGTCCAGTTTGATAGCCTATTTGTTTGAGCAATGGGTCCCGCTCACCCCTTTTAATGTACTTCTACTTCTAGTATCTATAACCGTTGCTGTTGTTTTCAGTCTCATCATCATCCTAAATATCAGCCAAGCAGTTTTAATTTAATTTTGAAGACTTAAAGGAAACATTTCTTCCTTTAGGAATCAATAGCACATAGTGTTTCTCCCACTTTGAGAGGAGTGCAGGAGGGCACTGATTGCCCTCGCTCGGTTTCCCTCGGCCCTGTTTTTGGGATGATTTACCGAATAAATAAAGCTAAGATCCAATTAGTCTTAAGTCTAATAAATTAGTAATAAATTCAATCAACAGGATATTAAAGGATTAAGATTCATGGTTTAGGTCAAGGAAATAGATTTCCTGCAACTCCATTATTAGTGCAGAGGCATAAATAAATCGCCATGGCGATCCCAGGGGCGATATCATTACAGCGTAAACAAAGCACACTCTGTAGCCATGACACTGAATAGTGACAAGGTGGTAGGGGGCAGAACATAGTCTGCGTACAGGGAGAGGAGGGGAGTGTGTGTGTGTTTGTGTGCAGTAACCCAGGGGTGTAGTGTGTTTAGGGATGGCTTGGGTGTCACCTAATGGCCAGGGCTCTTGAGGAATGGACAAAGTTAAGGGTTAACACTAGGCTCCTGTCTCTTCTCTCCAAGCCAAGCTGCTGTCGATCTAAAACAATACTGGAGCTGCTATATCTGTCTGTACCTCCTGTACTGGCGTCAGTCAGCCCCCCCCCCCCTCTCGTCCCTGGTGCTTTCGTTCATTCTCTGGAGCTCTAACCTGTGTGACCTCTCAGAGTAGGTGACTTTCCTCCAAGTCCCAGTCCTGTAGAAGTCTTAGAGTAGGTGACTTTCCTCCCAGTCCCAGTCCTGTGTGACCTCACAGAGTAGGTGACTTTCCTCCCAGTCCCATAGAAGTCAGAGCTAGAGAGATAGAGCTCCATGCCACAGATATGAGCAGATTTCCCCCCTCGTCAGCACTAAAGTGTGTGTGGATCCTGTTGCATTCGAGTCATCCAGTCCTCCGACTGTGTCTGTGTGAGATTGATTGTTGGGGGTAAATTAGGAGCGGGGCTGTTTTTGGGAGGTGGGTTACCGCGTCCTCTTCCTGTTCTAAGAAAGAACTGACACCCTACCTCACCCTGCTGTATCATTAGACTGAACTGTTTACAGAACACAGATCTAACTTCATTGGCGCTCTGAGAAGTTGGAGGAATTAGTGTTGGCTTTCAATAGTTAATGTTAGTTCTGTTGTGATGTCTTTCACATCCTATCCACGTCCCCTGTTGGGTCGCTATACCTGTTCAGAATAACATGATGTAATGGTTAGAGTATATCGGAAAGGTTTAGATTCTAATGATCTCCCTCTGGCATTTCTCCTTGCTCAACATTCAACTTTTATTCTCCAATGCAAAATTGTACACAATATTATAAATACATGAAAATAATGTTTTACGGCACTGTACAGTATGTGTACATGCTAATTTGACTTGTTTGTGCAAAAACCTGTAGCAAAGAGTGTGTGTGTGTGGGGGGGGGGGACAACTTATATTAACAATTTAATGTAATTATTTATTTGGTGGTCAGAAAACTTTTCTCCTGTCAGCAATCTAACCTAACCTGGCGAAAACATTTAGCCTCTGTAGACCAATCATTTTCATCAGCGAATATGAAACAATTTGGGGAAAAAAGCATGTTCTATTGGAATTCTAACGATGGCATGATTCATTCTCTCAAGCCTTTCATGAAACAGTGAAGACCAAGATGGAACAGAATTAAGGGCAGAAACAAATAGCTAGTGATAAATACTATAGTCATAACCATCAACAATGTACATGATTTCAATGACTTATCACAACACCTTGTGTTGGATAATGTTTACTTCCAGAATGCTGTGCATTTGCAACGTTGTCCCTACTTTGTCTGTCGGCGAAGGCACACACACACACACACACACACACACACACACACACACACACACACACACACACACACACACACACACACACACACACACACACACACACACACACACACACACACACACACACACACACACACACACACACACACACACACACACACACACACACACACACACACACACACACACACACACACACACACACACACACACGATTCTAATTGATCACATTTGCGATAAGCTACTGCTGATGTCTGCATTTACATAGGGAATCAATGGCAGTATCAATGCATTGCTATGGGCAAACTGTAACTTCCCTTTGCCTCTGGTCATATGGATTGATTAGCTGCTTGTCCCTTCTTTAGATCCACGTGGCAGTTTTACTACACAGAGACAAGGGATATGTAATGCACATAATGGGCCTGGTAGGCTTAGGATCAAATGTGCACTGATATCCTACAGGGCTGGCAGGTGCAGCTGGCTTTGGTTTTGACTGGCTTCTGTCCCTCACCTTGTGTCCACCTGGTCAAGGTGCTACAGCCATAATACTGACCCACAAGGTAAAAACCCATTACTAAGCTTTCCCATCAGGTTGCACTATTTCCGCCAATAAGAATCTTACTCGGATTCTTACTTCTGAAATGTAGGCTATGCTATTCATTTTGAACAGGTCACTCTCAAACAGGATGTGCGAGACGAAATGCAAAAGGTGATTTCTGTACTTGGCACAAGCAAGCCTCAAGTGCACGGGTAGCCTAGTCGATAGGTAGACCGGTTATTTTGAAATATATATTATTGATAATTCACCGGTATGACAAGTTGCATATTTACGCTATTCTGTGCTTTTTTCAGGAGGACTTGTTCTCTGCCTCTCAATGTTTCCACTGACTTCAATTGAGGTGCGCTGCTGCGTATTATTCAGTGGGAGACTTGTCCTTGAAATGTTTTCTAACGCTGATAAGGACACGGACTGTGGCGGGCTAAAATCGATTCATACCTTTTGTATCTGCTGAGAAACTGTTGTTTTGATTCGGGTCGAGCGGTTTTATATTATCATTTCCACCGCCATATGGAGCTCTGTCTGTCAGGCAAGAGAGGTAGAGAGAGGGAGTAGAGGGGGGGTTGATCGGGCACCCCCATTGGATGAATAAAAATCAGGCTTGAGACATTCTGTTGTGACATGAGACACTGTATACAAAAACCAAAAGCATCACCTCTTGCCTTCTGTGAAATATTACATGCTCCCCCATCATTTAGTTTGTACACTTAAAACAAAAGGTGCTATCGAGAACCTAAAAGCGTTCTTCAGCTGTCCCCTTAAATAATTATCCCTTTTTGGTTCCAGGTGTTCCTTTTGAGTTCCATGTAGAACGCTTTGCACAGAGGGTTCTACATGGAGCCCAAAAGAGTTCTATCGGGAACCAAAAAAGGGTTCTACCTGGACCCAAAAAGTGTTCTCCTATTGTGACAGCAGAAGAACCCTTTTGGTACCCAAGGATACAGTAGTTTAGACAGTATAGCGTATATACCGTGTACCACGTATTTGGAAATAGCCACAGGATGTTTCTTTAATACTGTCTATACCTTTGAAACTATTTATTTTAAGTTTTTCAATACATTTTAATTTTTAATTTGAAAGTAAATGCCTTTTATTCTTTCATTTTACCAGAGAAAAATAGGCTGGCTACACCTAAAAAAAAGTGCCGGATGAAAGTAGCTACCCATCAGTCAGAGCGCTGTCTGTCTGCTGAGAGAATGCCTATTTGTGAATGCACATCCAAGTGGAGAAGTGCAAATGAAGCACAAAATGAGTCTGATGCCGAGCAGAAATGATAAGAATCATTTTAGATCTGTGTTTACAAAAAGCAGCAAGATATTTCTTATGCGTTTTATAATATCATTCCTGTGTGAAAAACACATAACTCTGCGTTAATGCGACCCCTTAGGTTTTACTTGAAAGTGGCTGAATTAATAAGGTGTCGGGGCATCATATACTGCAGTGTTCTCTTTCTGCCGTGTTTGAGAATTCAAAGCCTGTTGGATGCGTTATCTGTACAGCTGCCACTGCTTGATTTCCTTGCGTTTTTTCCCCTCTCTGTTTTCGGCTCGTCTGCTCCTCCCCCTCTTCTCCAAGCAGAGCAGGCAGGCCCGTTGCCCTAGCGACTCCAGACTCCACACAGACACAGCTGCTCCTTCAGAACCAGTGCTGTTCTTCCTTCAGACAAGCATCGTCAAAACTAATTTGCACAATGTCTCTCTTTCACATTCGCTTGTAAATGTCCAAACTCACCAAAATGGACATTCGGTAGCTCCTACTTATATATGTATAACTTTATGAGCTGGATTGAACTTTGTAAAAAAAAAAATCTGTTTGCACTCATTAGCATATTTAGCTAGCAGCCTCAATGGAAATGTGCTATTGCTTGTGCTAATTGCTAATAGCTTGCTATTGCTTGTGCTAATTTTGTTAGCATTCTGGTAATAGACGCTCAATGGGCTTCTTAACGTTTTTTTGGCGACCTCTTGTGTACAAAGCCGGTAATACCGTAAATCTCAGGATGAGAGAAGGACGGTATGAAAATCTGGAAATCGCCCAACCCTAGTTTAGAACCAGGATAGAATTGGGAATGATATTGATACTCGCCATAAAGTATACAAAAAATAATCAGTATTTCTAGTGTTGACAATGAATAGGTAAAGCTAAATGTTCCTCTGATACAGTGTCTGTTTTTCTGAAGCTATGCAGTAGTACTCATAGTAGACTAGCCTATGTCAATACAGTATCCTTACCTCTTCTCCCGGTGTGTATTAGCCAACAGGGAAACACGGTTGTTGCACATGCACTGCTGATGTGTACAAGAAACAGAAAAAGCAGCAATGGGCAACATAGGCAGGAAACACAAGCTCTCTCTTTAAACAGACATTTGTTTGTTTCTTTGTTTGTTTATCGAAGCCCTTTTCTCAATTCAGCTAGGGGGCATTTTTCACGTGAGACAGCTGGGCTTTGGGGACCGAGTAGCGCTGAGTAGCCTGAGACTTCCTCTCCAGTCCTGTCCTGTCCCAGTCCTCTCTCTCTCCCTCTCTCTTCCCTGAAATGTGATGCTGGTGCTTTTCAGTAAAGCACGCTGTTTTCTGCAGACTTGCAATAGGAGCCTGCCGTAGCCGGTTCTGTGTAGAGTGTGTGTGTGTCGGTGTGTGTGTACCAGTACACAAGCAGGGGAACGAGTCGGTCAGTTCACCCAGCACTCCTTTTTCTCTCTCTTTCCCCTCCCTCTCTCCCTCCTTCCGTCGCTCCCTTGCTCTCACAAGCCACACTCGCCAAGAGAGAGGTCCCGCTTGGCGGTACACAGAGATACACTCTGATCCAGTGGCAACAGACGGAGAGAAGAGAGGCAGAAACGAGAGAACGAGAGACGGAGAGAGAGCATCACATTCACATTTGTTGTGGTTGCAGTGACAGAGAGGCGGACGAGAGAGAGAAAGAGAGAGAGGGGGAGACGACAGACGAGTGTGTCCTTGAAAACTGCACCACAACTCTTTCGAGAAAGCCAGGAAGACTTTGTGAGTAACGTGCACCTAGTCAGGGCAACATGTGTGTGTGCGTGTGAGTGTGTGTGCATGTGAGTGTGTGCAGGGGAAACCTGCTGCTCCTACTCTGACCTGCCAAGCTGGGAGTGAAGGGGCTTGCTGTTGGTTGTGCTGCTATTGTTTCACTGCCTAAATGCTTCTGACAGGGGATTATGGAGAATACAAAACGCCGTATGGTTCAGGAGAAACTGCCAAGCTTGAAGTGTGTGTTTGTGTGTGTGTGTGTTTGTGTGTGTGTGTGTGTGTGTGTGTGTGTGTGTGTGTGTGTGTGTGTGTGTGTGTGTGTGTGTGTGTGTGTGTAAGAGACTAATGTGTACAATTGAATTCCTATGTGTGCAGGTTAGCCCATCTCTTTGGGCAGTTTGGTTAGTTTGCAATCTAGATTGTGATTGTGAGGTTATCTGAACAGACTAGCAGGTTACCTGTAGGGCCTTCCAGATGTAGGATCTGAATTTGATCACTCTTTTTTTGTTGCGAATTATTCTGCACAGCAGGAAATGCAAACGTGTGGTGTATTGGAGGTTTAAAAATGATTCTAATGTATGTATTTTCCACTTTGAAATATCAGACTTGATTTTCCCTTGTATCAACCCCCACATAAAATGTCCATTCATTGTAATCCACTTAATAATTCACATATCCTGTTGCTGCAGTAGGAAACTGGCTCAAATTAAGATCCTACATCTGTATGTCAAATGATACTCTATCTGCTCCTTTATTAAAGCCAAATGTATCCCTGATCCTGTTGCAATATGCCAAAACGTCAACCTATGCAGTATATCTGGTGTTAATGTACAGATATATGCAAGCACAATTTAGATGTGAATGCCATATTCCTTATGTGGCCATCATGATCCTCCTCAGTATCTGCCACTATGTGTGATGTATATTTAGAATATTAGCAGATTCTCTGGAGCGATATGATGTGGGGCTTTTTCAACAGCCAATTAAGGTCACTCACTCAATAATTAAAAAAGTCAGTGGTCATTGGCCACATCTTTGCCCAGTCGCACTGAGCCATGTCAGGCCAGATACAAAGTGAGAGGGGTGGGTGACTGTAGCTAGCTGGTATCCCACGGCAACACTGCTTGGATTAAGACGAGAGGTGAAGGATATGGAGAAATTACTCCTCTTGCTTGAATCAACGTATTTATTTTGTATAAATTCCCATTGCTACTACAGAATTGTAAAGGATTCAGGAAAGCTGAAACGCTAGACTGACAGCGATAGTACTAAGAATCCAAGTCCTCATTATGAATGGATGAACGCGGTGACTGGAAGCAGCAACAGGACGACGTCCAGGTCTATGGTTGGCCAGACTCTCTCTGTAACTAGCATGAAACTCACAATGGGGGTCTTATCACTGTGGATGACTCTGTTTTCGATGTATCCTCTGAGGTTATTTCCGGACTGAATCAAAGCTGCTCCTAAATGCTGATCTAAGGTCAGTTTTGCCCCTCCAATGGTTCAGTTTATGTTTTGAAGCTGATCCTAGATCAGTGCCTAAGGGTAGGTTCCAGCCTGAGGCCTTTTTCTATGACGTGTGTCCCTATTAATACCCATGCAGAGGGAGAGGCTGCTGGCCTACACATGCACTTACACACACACACACACGCACACACACACACACGCACACGCACACACACACACACACACACGCACACGCACACACACACACGCACACGTACACGCACACGCACACACACACATACACTAATCAGAGATCCACATCCCTTAGGCAGCTGCAGTCCTCTCCCTGTGATGTGGGAAGTGACGTCACGTCAAGCAGGAAGTGGGTTTTAGAAGGCATCGTTGTTGTGATCTGAGGCAAGCCGAAGGGGCCTAAAGCCTGAAAGGAGAGTGAAAGCTGTACTGTCTTTCTTTCGTTCTTCTTTTTCTCTCTCTCTCTCTCTCTCTCTCTCTCTCTCTCTCTCTCTCTCTCTCTCTCTCCCCTTCCATCTCTCACTCTTTCCGCTGAGCATAAGAGAAAGTCACTATTTAGGATCTTTCCGGATTGTTTCAAGTCGTGTGTTTGTCCAGTCTATCTCTCTGTTCTCTCTAATCCCGTATTTACTTCTAATCCAGGCTTTGCCTCGGCCAGTGAAAGCCAAGTGAAATCCTGTAGACTTAGACCCAGGCTGATCCAATCATTAGTATTCCACTGCCATAATGTATCCATCAATTTAAGGTTCCCCCCTCCCCTCCCCGTCTCAATGTATTCCTGTGCATGGTGGAGTGTGTGTGTGTATATAGTGCAGCAGGATTTGACTGCGTGGTCGGGAGAAGACCCCGTGCATTAATGTCGCGGGGACAGATGTGTTTCCCATGAAGTCAGCCACCCTCTTAATGACACGAGCAGAGCTGGTCAGCTCTTGCATGAATTGAATTAATTGGCTTGAATAGGAGTATTTAGAATCTTAATCCCATGGATTACTGGTGCTTTGGATTAAGACACATTTCAGGGAATATTCATTCTCCCCTCCTCCGCTCTCCTCAGAGGCGACCACCTTTAGTTCTTAGTTCCAAGTACGCTTTTCACGAGCCATCAAGTGTAGGATTATGACCTCGGGATGTGGTTGGATAGCTACCGTAAATAACAAGCTAAACATTATTTTACAGTATGTTTCTATGCAGTGTAACCCTGTCTGTCTTAGTGTTTGCCGTGTCATTCATACGATTGTCTCTTGACTCTGTAGGTTAAGTGGTTGTTATGCCATGTACGCCCTAGTTACTATGTGCTGGAAGTACCTCAGTAATCAGGCAAGTCTTTGTCTACAGTAGCAGATAAGGAATATAGGCCGATGATATATAAGGTGCATAGCAACGCATCTCTTGTTTTCTCTGTGCTGCGCCTCTTTTACATTTGAGTCATTTAGCAGACACTCTTATCCAGAGCGACTTACATTAGTGAGTGTGTACATTCCTTTACTTTGTTTTTACACACTGGTCCCCCATGGGAATCAAACCCACAACCCTGGTGTTGCAAGCACCACCCTCTACAAACTGAGCCCCGCGGGACCCAACTCCTTTCCTCCTCCTCTCCTCCCTGTGAAGCGTTCCACAGTGAGAGAGTGTTGCACCTAGGCAAGATTGTTAGCTGATCGATAGCTATAGATCGTCTCATTGGAAGCCATTAGTTATGGGTTTTATAAAGCTAGTAATTATTGTGTGTAATCTTGCAGAAAATTAAATTTGGAGTTGTGTACAGTGTTTTGGTTAGAAGTTTTTTCCCCCATTTTTTTTCATTCACCAGCTGCCAGTCTTGGGATCCTCCTCTTATGCGCTCAGAAGGAGAGAGGTTTTATGCTGCTCTCTGAGATGATGGAGAAAGCTCTGTTGGCGGTGGGTCCTGAGTCTGAGTACCGATACAGGCTGCTGGTCATTGTTGATACCATCATGTGCCTTTGACTTCTGCCAAAAGCCCTTCAAGAAACACTTCCTACAATATGGGCCTGGGCCGGGCTTAACACATCGTACACATTAGGCTTGGAAAGCCACGCTGGCAAAACCCTTTATTGGTGACGGTACTGAGTGGCTTTAATAACTTAAGAGTGATGGTTCGTGTATAAAGAGTGATGTGTTTTTCTCCCATTCCTTTTGTTGCAGAATGGCCTCATGGCTTGTTTTTGTTCCAGGTTTAATTTTCAGAATTGGACCACTAGCATGAACTCTTGTACCTTAACACCCCACCCCACCCCACCCCTCCCTTACTGTCAACCTCATGCCCCGGGCCGCTGCGGTATTCTCTCTCTCCTAGTGCCCCTTCTCTCTTTTTCTCTCCCCACTTTCCCTGCTTTTCTCTCTCTCGCTCTCTCTCCATGTGCTCTCTCTCTCTCGCTCTCTCTCCATGTGCTCTCTCTCTCTCGCTCTCTCTCCATGTGCTCTCTCTCTCTCCCTCTCTCTCCATGTGCTCTCTCTCTCTCGCTCTCTCTCCATGTGCTCTCTCTCCCCCTCTCTCCATGTGCTCTCTCTCTCCCTCTCTCTCCATGTGCTCTCTCTCTCTCCCCCCTCCAAAAGCCCCCTTTCTCTATTGCCAAACAAAAGGGTATATAGAATATAGCATATTTTGGCTTTAGCTCACATTGGTGGAAGGGGGATGTTTTTTACCTCCCCCCACCCACCCTCCACCAACACTTAACCCAGCAGCCCCTGATATGCAGAGCAGCTTTTGTTTAGCTGTGTAAATGAAAATTGCTAATCAATTTTCCCCCTTATTTCATGCCGTGTAGTTCCCAGCCCTCCCCCGCCAGCTGTCAGAGCAGCCCCACGCTGAAAGCTTCATTAGCCGGGACACGTTTAGCCCTCAGCGCTTCTCCGGCGCTACAGGAGAGCGCGCTATTTATTCAGGTAACACAGGTAAGAGGTGGAGGGACAGCCAAACTGACAGGGAGGGAAATGAATATAGCTCCTAGGAAGCTTCTGGCTAGTCCTCTCTCTTTCACTAGTCTCTTGTTATGTCGTTCTTCTTCTCTATCTCTGCCCTCTCTGTCGAGCCTTATTTCTCTCTATCCCCAGTTTCTCACTCTCATCTCGCTTTCCATATCATATCATTTCTCTCTCCATATCTCTTTCCTCTCCTTTTCATCCATTCCCTCTCTCTCACCCGTCACATCTCTCTCTCTCTCTCTCTCTCTCTCTCTCTCTCTCTCTCTCTCTGAGGAAGGAGTGAGAGAAAGCCCTGAGAGTTAGGCAGTGTCATAAGGAGAGATGAATTGGCTCTGTTGGAGAGAAGAACCCTCTGTTCCAACACCGGCAACGACCATGCTGTCTTCATACTCTCTCTCTCTCTCTCTCTCTCTCTCTCTCTCTCTCTCTCTCTCTCTCTCTCTCTGCCCCTTTTTTGATATTTTTGTATGCGTATATTCTGTCCCTGCCACCACCTGTCCTATGAGAGCGAGAGAGAGAGAGAGAGTGGGAGAGCGAGAGTGAAAGAGGGAGGGAGGGAGAGAGAGAGAGCGAGCGCGAGGGAGGGAGAGCCGTACAGCATATATCATCCTGTTCATTCCATCACAGTCTCACAGAGCAGGGTTGGAGTGTGTGTACAGTTTATCCTAGTTAGCAATGCCGGCCTATTTGATAGAACTAATCTCTTGTTTGTCCTGTACTGCTCGATGAGAAACAGTTTGGGACCCTACGGTATGCAAGATAGGCTGCCTCTTTGACCGTCAAGCTTTCCTGACCAC
The DNA here is from genome assembly GCF_036934945.1 of Oncorhynchus masou masou. Taxonomy (NCBI): domain Eukaryota; kingdom Metazoa; phylum Chordata; class Actinopteri; order Salmoniformes; family Salmonidae; genus Oncorhynchus; species Oncorhynchus masou. The sequence continues at coordinate 37,236,318 of NC_088243.1, read as the reverse complement.
GACCCAATTTTGGTAACTCTTCAAGAATATCATAACTCTTTCCTTGCTTCCTTGTGTCCACTCCTCGCGTCCTTCACTCACTTTCTACTGAAAATGTGGGGGAAACTTTGAAGTAAGGGTCAATGGAAACACATTTGTAGGAAAAGAGAATGCTCTCCTGACTCTTTTTCACTATGACATCTGACCGTCAAGCTTTCCTGACCACAACCCAGTTGTGACCCCAACCTATCACAGTCAAGGTCATGATGACAACTGCTGCGGTGGATTACTTGGTCAATTCATGTCCCTCCCTGCTTTTTGGTGACCCCATGGAATCCATTGGTCCCTGTCCCATGATCAGTCCCCTTTCACCTCCTTCCCTCGCTCCCTCAATCCCTTCCTCTGGTGACCCCAATGAGTCCTTTGTCCCATTGGTTGTGTTGGTCCCTACCCACCCGTCTCCCTATAAATAACCCTGTGGCCACCTTTTTACCCTGCTCCCTGGTGTCTGGTTGCCACTTGAGGCCGATTTATACTATCCCCCCCAGTGAGAAGACATGCCTGTCATAATTCAATCAGCCTGCCAGCTGACCTAAGCTCGGTCACATTTTCCCCTAACCCACCTTTCGGGTGTGAGGGGGCGGACAAGGGTGTGTGTGTTTGGGGGGGGGGAAGGAGGGAGACCAGGGTGGGTGTGTATGGGTGTGTGTCATATTTTCCCTTCACTCTTTCTTGGCCGTGGAATGGGGTCAAAGGTGTAACTGTGTGCGTGTGTGTGTGTGTGTGTGTGTGTGTGTGTGTGTGTGTGTGTGTGTGTGTGTGTGTGTGTGTGTGTGTGATATACAGAGTGGTGATCGCTCCTGGCTTTTATCCCTGTGTATCACGTCCCAGCCCTAGTATTTTCATTGAAACCCGAGCGCGGCCACCTATCACGTGTATTTACATGTAAATGTCAGTGTGAGGTATGGAGAGACTGAGAAGGAAGAATGATGACACCACCGCTCAGGCCTTTTTCCATTGCCATTTCCCAGCCCAAGGCGAGTGTCTGTGTGTGTATGAATTGCTAATAGTCTATTCTTTTAGACTTTTAAGGTGCAGGAAGGTGTGTGTGAGGTGGACCCTAGAGTGCTGCTGGGTGATATGGCGTGAGGGACGCAATGGAAACTTCATGGACTGGAGGAGAGGGGTAAGAGTGGAAGTAGGGGGGAAAGAAGGGGGACAGTGGGGTACAGAGGGGACATGGAGGGAGAGAGAGAATGGGGACAGAGGAGGGGTAAGAGTGGAAGTAGGGGGAAAGAAGGGGGCCAGTGGGGTACAGAGGGGACATGGAGGGAGAGAGAGAATGGGGACAGAGGAGGGGTAAGAGTGGAAGTAGGGGGGAAAGAAGGGGGCCAGTGGGGTACAGAAGGGACATGGAGGGAGAGAGAGAATGGGGACAGAGAAGGGGTAAGAAGGGTTGAAGGGTTCTGTTAATATCAACACAATCTGGTCCTGAGTGGCTCAGCGGTCTACGCTGCATCGCAGTGCTGGAGGCGTCACTACAGATCCGGGTTGGATATCGGGCTGTGTCGCAACCGGCCGCTCCCGGGAAACCCATGAGGCGGCGCACAATTGGCCCAGCGTTGTCCAGGTTAGGGGAGGGTTTGGCCGGCCGGGATGTCCTCGTCCCATCGCGCTCTAGCGACTTCCGTGGCGGGCTTGGTGCAGTGCACGCTGACACGGTCGCCAGTTGGACGGTGTTTCCTTCGACACATTGGTGCGGCTGGCTTCTGGGTTCAGCTTGCAGTGTGTCAAAAAGCAGTGTGGCTTAGCGGGTTGTGTTTCCCGAGGACGCATGACTCTCGATATTCGGCTCTCCCGAGTCCGTGCGGGAGAGGACTGTAACGATGGGACAGGACTGTAACGATGGGACAGGACTGTAACGATGGGACAGGACTATAACGATGGGACAGGACTGTAATGATGGGACAGGACTATAACGATGGGACAGGACTGTAACGATGGGACAGGACTATAACGATGGGACAGGACTATAACGATGGGACAGGACTATAACGATGGGACAGGACTATGACGATGGGACAGGACTGTGACGATGGGACAGGACTATAATGATGGGACAGGACTGTAACGATGGGACAGGACTGTAATGATGGGACAGGACTGTGACGATGGGACAGGACTATAATGATGGGACAGGACTGTAACGATGGGACAGGACTGTAACGATGGGACAGGACTGTAACGATGGGACAGGACTGTAACGATGGGACAGGACTGTAACGATGGGACAGGACTGTAACGACCAACTGGAGAGAAAAAGGGGTAAAAACTACAAAGAAAATAAATAAATAAATAAAATGTCAACACAATCTGTGTCTGAGCTCACATAGATGCATTTTGGATCCGCTTCATCGCTCGTCCACCCCCATCTCCTCTCTTCTCCCTCCACCCCTCTCTCCTACCTACCTTTATAACTAGCCACTATCATAGGTCTCTGGTTGTCTCCCTCTCTCTGACCTGGTTTTCTCCCACTCGCCCTGGGGTCAGACATTACCACGGTGGTCACCATGTCAACCCTGCGTGAGTCACATCCACCGGTGGGGGAGAAGGGGTTGGACTGACAGGGGTGATGGTTAGGGAGTGACTGGGGGCCATGCTGGGTGAATGGAGGAGTGTAGTGAAAGGATTGGTGTTTAGTGGAAAAACAGATATCAGGTTGACTATACCTACCTGGGATCTATTTATGTTGGTCAGTATGAGTGGAGGAAGAGAGAAAAAGGACTGAACCGACACTGAGAGAAAGGAGAGAGAGTGAATCAGAATCATACTGTAGTTGTGTAGCTGTGTATGTCACGAACATCATCAGGGAAATGACCGGACCAAGGTACAGCGTGGTGCACGTACATTATTCTTTATTTGCAAATGTCGCCAACAACATAAACGAACGTGAAGCTCTGTAAGCCTGTACATGCACCAACGACGACAACTACCCACAACTAAGGTGGCAAAACTAAGTATGATTCCCAATCAGAGACAACGATAGACAGCTGTCCCTGATTGAGAACCATACCTGGCCAAAACATAGAAACAGAAAACAAAGAATGCCCACCCCATATCCCACCCTGACCTAACCGAATAGAGAAATAAAACGGCTCTCTAAGGTCAGGGCGTGACAGTACCCCCCGGACTGGGGACCGTCGTTGGAGGCTTCGTGCCATGGATCATCACTGGAGGCTTCGTGCCATGGATCATCACCGGAGGCTTCGTGCCATGGATCATCACTGGAGGCTTCGTGCCATGGATCATCACCGGAGACTTCGTGCCATGTGTCATCACTGGAGGCTTTGTGCCACGGATCATCACTGGAGACTTCGTGCCATGGGTCATCACTGGAGGCTTCGTGCCATGGATCATCACTGGAGGCTTTGTGCCATGGATCATCACTGGAGGCTTCGTGCCATGGATCATCACTGGAGGCTTCGTGCCATGGATCATCACCGGAGACTTCGTGCCATGTATCATCACTGGAGGCTTTGTGCCACGGATCATCACTGGAGGCTTCGTGCCATGGGTCATCACTGGAGGCTTCGTGCCATGGATCATCACCGGAGACTTCGTGCCATGGATCATCACCGGAGACTTCGTGCCATGGATCATCACCGGAGACTTCGTGCCATGGATCATCACCGGAGACTTCGTGCCATGGACCATCACTGGAGTGAGGAGATGTATAGGCAGCCTGGTGCGTGGAGCTGCCACAGGACTCACCAGGCTGGGGAGACAAACTGGAGGCCTGGTTCTGGGAACAGGCACCAGATACAATGGGCCGTGGAGGCACACTGGAGGTCTCGAGCGTAGAGCCTGCACACATCCTGGCTGGATGGTTATTTTCGCCAAACAAGTGCAAGTGCAGATGCACCGGAGACACAGTGCGCAGAGCCGACGATATCCTGGACCAAAGAGACGCACTGGAGGCCGGCGCTCTGAGCCGGCACCATCTGTCCTGACTGGATGCCCACTCTAGCCCGTCCAATGCGGGGAGCTGGAATGTAGAGCACCGGGCTGTGAACACGCACTGGAGACACCGTGAGCTCCACCACATAACACGGTGCCTGACCAGTACCACGCTCCCTATGGTAAGCACGAGGAGTTGGCTCAGGTCTCCAACTTGACTCAGCCAATCTCCTCGTGTGCCCCCCCCAACATCCAGCACAGACACTGACCACACCGCATGTACTGACCCGCACAGACACTGACCACACCACATGACTGACCAAACCACAGGACTGTTAAGCACACACAAGCACACTGTCACAACACGATACTGACCAGTACAGACACAGACCACAACACAGTACTGACCCGTACAGACGCTGACCACAACACAGGACTGATCACAACACAGGACTGACCAGCACAGACACTGACCAAAACATAGTACTGACATTGGCCACAACACTGACCAGTACAGACAAAACCCAGACCTAACACAGTTCATTTGACTGACTATCTCTTGTGTGCCACGAGACTGCAGTAGCCTTCTGAGCTAAAGCATAGGCATTAGCTTGGGGAGCTTACACACATCTTTAGTTCTCAGGCAAGGTTACTCATCACATGAGTATGATTCACCGAACTGCCGCTGTTACATACAGACTAGCACAGTCCAGTACTGACCAGCACCTGACCCTGCACGGACTGTGTGTTTGTGGATCTGAGTGTGTGTTTGTGTCGCCTGTGCGAGTCCATGTACATTCCTGTGTGTGTGTGTGTGTCCTGCAGTGTTATAAGTCCGATGGGGTATTTTGGGAGAACAGACTGTTCTTTCTGTTTGAACTCCTGTCAGTGTGACATTTACATGAATCATGTCGCTGGCCGAGATGCTTGACTGTCCCCAACACGCACACACACACATGCACGCACGCACACGGGCACACGCACACACCACACACACACACGTAGCCCCAAAGGACACTTCGACTCACCTCCAGGATGATGTCAGGAGAAGGGGCGTGTAGTCCTAACTCAAGCCCAGGATGGATGTGCTCTGCTGGGCAAACGGCAGAGCTGCCCCCCTGCTATGGTCCTTTGAGACAGACCTCGACAGTATCTCTCTCATTGCATGGAAGACCTGCTCTGTGTTTCCCTTCTATGGTTCTGGGCTGATATCCTACAGTTCAGCAGTTTTAGTGGTCATTTCTCTCTGTATCCCATTAACCGTTCACCAACAAGACATTTGGCCTATTTAGGCTCGTAATTGTATCAAACTTACAGGGTCTAAAGTCAACTGAAACAAATAAGACTCAAATTTTCATCCATGGTCATTTCTGAGAGGTTATTATCGGTTACCATTAGCCTTCTCTTTGGACTCTGTCTTTTAAAAGTAATAATAATAATGAATAAATAAAAAGTATGCACGACCCAAAGTCACTTTGCATTAGGGTTTTCCAAATCCGGTCCTCAGGAGCCCAAAGCGTGCACATTCTGTTAGCACTACTCAGTTGATTCAAATGATCAACTAATCATCAGGCTTTCATCATTTGAATCAGCTGTGTAGTGTTAGCGGAAGAAAGAAAAGTTTGGGAAATGCTGCTTTACATAAGACAAGATAATCAGTGCCAGCTGTGCCATCAGAGACTCTGGGTTCGCGCCCAGGCTCTGTCATAACCGGCCGCGACCGGGAGGTCCATGGCCAAGCCCTCCGGGTTAGGGAGGGCTTGGCCGGCAGGGATGTCCTTGTCTCATCGCGCACCAGTGAATCCTGTGGCGGGCCAGGTGCAGTGCGCGCTAACTAAGGTTGCCAGGTGCACGGTGTTTCCTCCAACACATTGGCTTCCGGGTTGGATGGTGCTGTGTTAAGAAGCAGTGTGGCTTGGTTGGGTTGTGTATCGGAGGACGCATGACTTTCAACCTTTGTCTCTCCGTACGGGAGTTGTAGCGATGAGACAAGATAGTAGCTACTAAAACAATTGGATACCACGAAATTGGGGAGAAAAAAGGGGTAAAATTCCCCAAAAAATAAATAAAAATAAGTTAGTATATAAAAGTGCACCAATCACATGGACAGACTAACCAGGGAAACCCTTGAATGTTTGAATCAGAAAGGGGTGAAATGAAGCATTGTGTTGGGGTTGAGGGTATGGAATATAGACATATAGAGTGATGGATGGAAAGGGAGAGTTTGTTGAGCTTAGTGTTTTTCCCATCCCCTGGTTCCTGTTTTTTAAACCCCAGCAGTGCTTGACTAGGCAGCACAGTATACTGTATATAAGTGTCTATACGTTACACAGTCCATATGTCTACTCTGCTGACTGCCCCTTCTCCCTGGGGACGAGTGACGGAGGTGACAAACTGTGATAGATAACGCCAAGATAGATAGAGAGAGCGAGGGAGAAAGAATGGGGGGAGTGAAGAGATGGAGAGATGGATAGAGGTGTGATGTGAGCAGATAAAGTATAGAAAGAGACAGAGAGAGAGAAAGAGATAATGTGGATGAAGGAGAGAGAGAGAGAGAGAGAGATAAGGTGGATGAAGGAGAGAGAGAGAGAGGTGAAGCAGATAAACAGACGTACAGTAGGTGACATGTAATGATAGATATTTCCAGGATTAGTCTAAAGCCCATTGGAGCAGAGACGACATCTCTTTTTTCTGCTAGGACAGCCTAAACCAGCCAAGCAATACTATGACATCCCATCTCTATCTCTCGCTCTCTCTCTCTCTCTTTCCCTCACTATCTTACTCTCTCTACCTGTCTCGCTATATACAGTAACTTTTAGACAACGGGTGTTTTGGAATTCCCATTGTTAGAGTCTACGCTGCCCGTGACATAATAGACAACATACACATGGCCACATTCATAAAAAGGGCCATGGTTTACATCATTACCTAGCAATGCACCACTACTACTTTTACAGATCCGCTGTGTCATCTGCCCAGCCATGCAATTTATAAACTTGATCTCCATTGTTAAAAGCATCTAGACATTATCTCCGACATTTACAGCGTCGTTGCGATATTGAAATCTCATAATAATAAATGTGTCGAGAGTCGGGACGAGACAGACAGGCAGCTTTTCTTAGCCAGTCGAAATCATGAATCAGTATCATTTCCATGGATATATACAAAGAGATGTCAATAGCATAACTGGTGAAACTAAAATAAATGTAGCTAGTCTTTCCAGCTTCAGTCTGAATTGATTGTGTTAGCTGTGTAGTTGGCTAACTAGCAAGGGGAAGAGCATCCTTAACAACCCTTTTTGTCTGCCATAGCAACCTGCAAAGTTCTAGAACTATCAACCAGTGCGGTAGTTTTGCTTTACACGGTAGTCAATACAAATAGAACTGATGACCAGAGAACGCCTACAATTGCACTTGACAACCAGTGTTAATGAATGAAGCTTTACGTTTTGTTGAAAAATGGATTGTTTGGGAAAGAATCTTGCTTTTTAATGCTGGTAACCCTGTTGTATAACAGCAATAATACACTCGAGTCCTCCTATGACCAGTTCACAGCCATGATAAAAATGGCATAACACATGGACTCATGATTTATAATTATTATTATTATCTCTCTCTCACTCACTCTCCCTCTCTATACACTGAACACCTTCCTTATACTGAGTTGCACCCCCTTTTTGCCCATAGAACAGCCTCAGTTTGTTGGGGGCATGAACACTACAATATATCGGAAGCGTTCCACAGGGAGGATGCTTGCCAGTGTTGACTCCAATGCTTCCCAATGTTGTGTCGAGTTGTCTGGATGTCGTTTGGGTGATGGACCATTCTTGATACACATGGAAAGCTGTTGAGGGGGAAAACCCCAGCAGCGTTGCAGTTCTTGACACCATTTGAATTCCAGTCAATTCAGAAAGTAAACCAAATTCCAATTCCATTTCAAAATGTTCCTCATTGAAAAGCCTTGAAGAGAATTGGAATTTACATTTTTGTGTACTTCATGAATTGACCGGAATTGACCCCAACCCTGTAGTTTACTATGGAACGCTACAGTACTTTTTACATCATTATGTAGTAAACTAATATACTGTAGAATATTTTGCTATACACTGTAGTATCCCTTGATCATGTGTGGTACTTACTGTAGAATTTTGGAGTATAATTTAGAATACTATAGTAAATACTGCAGTATTATCCACAAATACTGCAGTAGTAAATACTGCAGAACTGTCAGCGAAAACACTACAGTTTTAATTATAGTATATACTACTGTACTTAATTTGCTTATACCCTGCCCATTCCCCTCCCACATGTCCCAATTTGTGCCAACCATAAGTGAGAAACCTACATGCCAAGAATAGACCATGTAATGTGTTCCATATAGGTTATAGAAAAGAGGAGCAGCACTGAACTATCTGTTCAGACCTCAGTCCTACCTACCTACCTACCTACCTACCTACCTACCTACCTACCTACCTACCTACCTACCTACCTACCTACCTACCTACCTGCCTACCTGCCTGCCTGCCTACCTACCTACCTACCTACCTACCTACCTACCTACCTACCTACCTACCTACCGACCTACCAGCAGCTTTCATCAAGGAGAAAGCCTCCATTTCTATGTCAAACATATATAGAAACAGTATAGTAAATACTACAATACACTACAGTGTGCAAAAACATTACAGTAAATACAACAGTATATAATACCGTTTTGTTTTACTATAGTATTTATAATATAGTTATCTGTAAATATGACAGTACACTCCAGTAAACACTACTGTATTCACTGTAGTGTTTATGACAATTGTAGTCTACAAAAACACTACAGTGAATACGATAGTATTTAAACCTTAAAATACTAGAGTATTTGTTAATGTGGGTATCTGTTTCTCCATATCTGTCTTTCTTTTTCTCTTGTTCTCTCTGCCTGTGCAAATCCCTAATTAGCAAAACGACAAATGTCATCATCAACTCTGAAAATGACAACGACAGGGAATTCTCACCAGAGTAAACAGAGACTGTAACAATCAAATAACAGGTTCAGCAACTAATGTCATGTAAGACATTTGACAAATGTAATTGATCTGACTATCAGCTTGTTGTGAGGAGGCCTGGGAAGGAAGAAAGGGAAGAAGAAGCCAAGCGGTTAAACAGGTTAACAATACCCCCGAGAAACAAACAGATTCAATCAGTGTGTTTTTATCTGTCAACTGGGCTATGATGTCTCTGGAGACTGAAGCACACACACACACACACACCCACACCCACACCCACACCCACACCCCCACACACACACACACACACACACACACACACACACACACACACACACACACACACACACACACTGCTTTACCAGATGAACGGCAAGTGTGTTCACTACACAAACTATTGTCTTCAGATCAATCTGGATTAACCCAGAACTAAAGTCTTGCGTAGTTGGTCTGATGCGCGAATAAGTTATGGACCAATAGAGCCCCACAGTGGAGGTGTCATAATACCCATAAAACCTAGCAGTCAAACAGGGAAATGTTTCAAATCATTTTTCCACCATTCCTTTTTCCGGTAGGGAATTTGAAAAACTCTTAAGAAAATGGCTGTGTTTCATGTACAAGCTGATAGTCAGATCAATTACATTTGTCAAATGTCTTATGTGACATTGGGGCGGCAGGGTAGCCCAGTGGTTAGAGCGTTGGACTAGTAACCGAAAGGTTGCAAGTTCAAATCCCCGAGCTGACAAGGTTTACCCTGGCGTGATGTTTTGATAACTGTGTCAATCACTCTATTCACTCGCAGATTCAAAAATGCTAATTAACCTCAAAGTAGACATTATGCACGACTACAAATCCCTGCAAGTCGATAATTAGATAGCTAATCCAGAGATTCTTACCTTTGCCTTGATTCGGCAGTCCAGATCATGGGATTTGTAGTTCTTTATGAGAACCACATTAGCAGCTAATTAGCATTTCATTTGGGGGGGAAGGGGGGGTGGGGATAGATACAGGCGAATATATTGATGAAAGTCACCTTGACCTAGAGAGATCTACACGGTCATCAAGACGTCGCGCCAGGGTAAGCCTACAGGAAACAGCCCTTATTTGAAGTGTTACTAAAATCCCCTATGAGGAAAAATAAAAAATAAATGGTGGAAAAAACTAATAGAACCATTTCCATGTTTGACCGCTAGGTTTTATGAGAACAATGACTCATACTGTGGTCCTCTATACGTATTAAGAGAAGAGAATTAACGAAGATCTGAACCGGAACAAAGAGCTCCACCCTCTTTCTCTGCAAATTACAGGCAAGTCTATGGGTCAAATGCCCCCCCCCCCCCCTTCCGAAATTCTAAAGTTGCTAACACTTGCGAAATTGTACAAATGACGAGTCACGAAAAACCCAGGCATGTGCTGCTTGTTATCTCACGCATCCCGTTGTATCATGACAGATCTACAGTACCATGCATGTTTACGTAGGCTTTCCACCAGAGATTATCTTCAGATAGATTCATTGTACGCTTGAACCCTCACATGACATATCCCTCTAAAATACACATTTTGTGGCCATGTGTGTGTCCGTGTGTGTCCATATGTGTGTGTGAGTCTGCCCCTATCGGATACACCCTAGTTTCTGTGTTAATTAGCATATATGTTCAGCAACTTGGATTTCTCTCCCAGACTGCTTGACCTTTACTTTAGAGGCCAGTGTATATCACACAGCCCTCTGTCTTACATCACTAATACCATTACTGTAGCATTTTATATCACTCTGAAGATATACCCCAACACAGACCATGTCTTCTCCCCATATTTTGTACATGGGTGTAGGTGTTCGGGAAGGGGGGGGGTGTTGTGTGTGCGTGTGAACGTTTGTGTGAGAATGTGTGTGTGCGTGCGTGTAGGTGTATGTGTGTGTGTGTGTGTGGGGGGGGGGGGGTTGTGTTTGTGGTTGTGGTTGTGTGTGTGTATGTGTATGTGTGTGTGTATGTGTGTGTGTGTGCCTTTGTGGGTGTGTATGACACTAGGCCCCAGTGCTTTAGCCCCAGGGTCAACCTCAGGTCTGCCTCCACACACATTAATCACTTCTCTCTCTCTCTCTCTCTCTCTCTCTCTCTCTCTCTCTCTCTCTCTCTCTCTCTGTTTCTCTCTCCATGTTTCTCTCTCTATGTTTCTCTCACTCCGTTTCTCTCACTCTGTTTCTCTCGCTCTCTCTCTCATGCACCTCCCCCCTCTCGCTCTCCCCAGGCTCCCTCCCCTGGTCCCTGGCCCTCTATGACCTCTCTCACCTCCCCTCTGCCCTTTGACCTCCAGGTAAACGCAGGGGTCCGTCTCACCTGAAATAAAGACATTAGAGCTCTCTCTACTGTCTAACCCCCTGCCCCTGAGGGCCTCTCCTACTCCCTGCCCTTTTTCCTCCTCCTCCTCTTCACCTGCCCCTAAACTCCATCCTTCTATCGCTCAAAGACTGAATGTATGCTTTTTCCTCTCTCAGACTCAACACTTTTTTTTCTCACTCAGAAACAATTCTTCTCTTTCCCTCACACTCCATTTGTCAGTTTCTCACTCTGAATTTATCCTCTCTCTCTCTCTCTCTCTCCTTCTCCCTCTCTATCTCTCTTTTCAGCTCACACACTGAGCCTGTGTATATTTGTCTGAAATTGAATCCTTCTCTGTCCCCGAGGTCTCTAAAAATACAGAACTTCCACCATTTTCTGTCTAGACGCTTTGGGTCAGAGATGACTTGCACGGTTGATCGAGTTACAACATATTTTCATATTATCTGTTTTTTATTTGTACAGAACATTTATTTTGTACAGAGCTTGTGTGTAGTGTTTGTGTAGTTTGACCTGGTCTCTGAAAAAAAGAGGTTTAAATGAGAGCAGGGAAACGTTGGGAACGTCTTTTTACCCCTAAAACACATCTAGGAGTGGAAGCGGGTACCTCCTGTTCTCTGAGGCACGGTGTGTGTACTGTGGTGTTTTTTTAATGGTTGCATCATTAGCATGTGGGTTTTATCCTCCTCGCTGTGGAAAAGAAGAGTGTTCTCAGGGGACTACCCTCCTATTCCCCCTCCCTCCTCCTCCTCCTCCTCCTCCTCCTCCTCAGAGAGAGAGAGAAAACCGTCTTCTCTCGCTTTTGTTCACGTAACCAGAACAACAGGAGTCAAGCGTGTCACCTGTGTAGTTCCTCCCTCATGCATATTCATAACCACTCCATCAGAGAGTATGTGGAGCAGAGACAGACCGACAGACGCAATCCTAAACTCCTCTCTCTCACTCTCTCTCCTCGCGTTTGAACTTTCCAGAAAGTAGGCAAGCCTTCCATTTCTGTTCACAATCAAAAAAAATCATGTGGGCAGACACATACCTACAGTGTACAAAACATTAGGAACACCTTCTCTTTCCTTGACACAGACTGACCAGGTGAGTCCAGATGAACGCTATGAGCCCTTATTGATGTCACTTGTTAAATGCACTTCAATCAGTGTAGATGAAGGGGAGGAGACGGGTTAAAGAAGGATATTTAAGCCTTGAGACAATTGAGACATGGATTGTGTGTGTGTGCCATTCAGAGGGTAGATGGGCAAGACAAAAGATGTAAGTGCCTTTGAACGGGGTATGGTAGTAGGTGCCCGGCGCAGCGGTTTGTGTCAAGAACTGCTACGCTCATCACTTTCCCGTGTGTATCAAGAATGGTCCACCACCCAAAGGACGTCGAGCCAACTTGACACAACTGCGGGAATCATTGGAGTGAACTTGGGCCAGCATGCCTATGGAACTCTTCTGACGAATTGAGGCTGTTTTGAGGGCGGGGGAGGGGGGAGTTCTAATTTCTGGTATAATCAGTATAAATAGAGGGAAAACAAAGTGTTTGTGGGAAACGTTTATCGCAAATTCATCAAATAACGACCCTGAAGCAAACAGGCCGACGATTCTGCTGTGTAGATATGTCTTGACTCCTGGTGAATAATTATGAAGGAATAGATTATAGCACAGTCTGTTTCTCCCACTCTACTACCTACATGGTACTCATGTTCATGCTTTAGTCTGCAGATAAAATAGCTGCTCAGCTGCTGTTTCTCTCTCTGGGTCACATTGACTTCTCTTTGTTGAGGAGAATGTGGCAGAATCTCTTTGCTCCTGAGAAATCCTAAAACACGATAACAGTCTGAATTCAGTTAGTATGTATACTATGTAAACAAATTTTCAGTGCCTTCGGAAAGGATTCAGACCCCTTGACTTTTTCCTTATCTTTGTTACGTTACAGCCTTATTCTAAAATGTATTAAATAAATATAAATCCTCATCAATCTACACACAATACCCCATAATGACAAAGTGACAGTGTAGCATATGTATAAAAAAGTATAAACAGAAATACATTATTTACAGAAGTATAAACATAAATACCTTATTTAAGTATTGAGACCTTGATTGGAGTCCACCTGTGGTAAACTCAATTGATTGGACATGATTTGGAAAGGAACACACCTGTCTATATAAGGTCCCACAGGTGACAGTGCATGTCCGAGCAAAAACCAAGCTATGAGGTCGAAAGAATTGTCCGTGGAGCTCCGAGACAGGACTGTGTCGAGGCACAGATCTGGGGAAGGGTACCAATTTCTGCACGATTGAAGGTCCCCAAGAACACAGTGGCCTCCATCATTCTTAAATGTAAGACATTTGGAACCACCGAGACTATTCCTAGAGCTGGCCGCCTTGCCAAAATGAACAATCGGGAGAGAAAGACTTTGGTCAGGGAGGTGACCAAGAACCCGATGGTCACTCTGGCAGAGATCTAGAGTTCCTCTGTGGAGATGGGAGAAACTTCCTGAAGAACAACCATCTATGCAGCACTCCACCAATCAGGCCTTTATGGTAGAGTGGCCAGACAGAAGCCCCTCCTCAGTAAAAAGCACATTACAGCCTGCTTGGAATTTGCCAAAAGGCACCTAAAGAAACAAGATTCTCTAGTCTGATAAAACCAAGATTGAACTCTTTGGCTTGAATGCAGAGCCTCACATCTGGAGGAAACCTTGTACCATCCCTACGGTGAAGCATGGTGGTGGCAGCATTATGCTGTGGGGATGTTTTTCAGCTGCAGGAACTTGGAGACTAGTCAGGATCTAGGAAATATGAACTGAGCAAAGTGATCCTTGATGAAAATCTGCTACAGAGCTCTCAGGACCTCAGACTGGGGCAAAGGTTCACTTTCCAACAGGACAACAACCCTAAGCACACAGCCAAGACAACGCAGGAGTGGCATCAGGACAAGTCTCTGAATGTCCTTGAGTGGCCCAGCCAGAGCCTGGACTTGAAACCGATCAAACATCTCTGATGAGACCTGAAAATAGCTGTGCAGCAGCGCTTCCTCTCCAACCTGACTCCCCAAATACAGGCGTGCCAAGCTTGTAGATGACTTGAGGCTGTAATCGCTGCCAAAGGTGCTTCAAAAACAACTGAGTAAAGGGTCTGAATACTTAAGTAAATGTGATATTTAAGGTTTTTATTTGTAATAAATGTGCATACATTTCTAAACTTAATTTTGCTTTATTATTATGGGTTAATGTGAGTAGATTGATGAGGGGGAAAAAACAATTTGATAATTCTTCTTCGGGATTGGTGTCCCATCCATGGGACGGTTGAGCTAACGTAGGCTAATGCAATTAGCATGAAGTTGTAGATAACAAGAACATTTCCCAGGACATAGACATATCTGATATGGGCACAAAGCTTAAATTCTTGTTAATCTAACTGCACTGTCCAATTTACAGTAGCTATTACAGTGAAATAATACCATGCTATTGTTTGAGGAGAGTGCACAATTTTGAACATAAAAAGTGATTCATAAACCAATTAGGTACATTTGGGCAGTCTTGATACAACATTTTGAACAACAATGCAATGGTTCGTTGGATCAGTCTAAAACTTGCATATATATATACTGCTGCCATCTAGTGGCCAAAATCTAAATTGCACCTGGGCTGGAATAATGCATTATAGCCTTTCACTTGCATTTCAAAGATGATGGTACAAAGAAAATACAAAAGAACGGTTGTTATTTTTCTTTGTATTATCTTTTACCAGATATATTGTGTTATATTCTCCTACATTCCTTTCACATTTCCATGAACTTCACAGTGTTTCCTTTCAAATGGTACCAATAATATGCATATCCTTGCTTCAGGGACTGAGTTACAGGCAGATAGATTTGGGTATGTCATTTTAGGCGAAAATTGAAAAAAAGGAGCTAATCCTCAAGAGTTTTTAAACAATTTTAGAATAGGGTTGTAACGTAACAAAATGTGGCAAAACTGAAGTGGTATGAATACTTTCCGATGGCACTGTAAGTGTAACCACACCATCTCTGTTGACGTGTGTGTATGTGTGTGTGCTGTAGGAGGGTGACTAGGGGCCCCTGTCTAGCTGTGCCCCAGATTCTACACTATGGAGACCAGATGGGCCCATTGAGACCCAGACGCCTGCAGCAGAGAGGAGAGAGCAGGGAGAGGACACACACACACACAAACACACACACACACGTACATGTCTTAGAAGAGGAAGGCCCTAAAAATTGTCAAAGACTCCAGCCACCCAAATTATGGACTGTTCTCTCTGCTACCGCACGGCACGCAGTACCGATGCACCAAGTCTGGAAACAACAGGACCCTGAACAGCTTCTACCCCCAATCCATAAAACTGTTTAATAGTTAGTCCAGGTAGCTATTGGCTAACTATTTAACTGTCTTCATTGACCCTTTTTTGACTCATCACATATGCTGCTGTTACTGTGTATTACTATCCTGTTGCTGACTCACTTTATCCCTATGTATATGTACATATCTACCTCAATTACCTCGAATCGGTACTGGTACCCCGTGTATATAGTCAAGTTATCGTTACTCATTGTGTATTTATTCCTTGTGTTATTATTTGTCTTTTTTAATTTATTACTTCTTATTTCTTTCTCTCCACATTGTTGGGATGGGCCCGCTAGTAAGCATTTCACTGTTAGTCTACACCTGTTGTTTACGAAGCATGTGACAAATAAAATGACATTTAATTTGATTTGATTTGACACACACACGCGCACACACACACACACACACACACACACACACACACACACACACACACACACACGCACACGCACACGCACACAGTAGCAGAGTGGACTAGGTTTGGACAGGAACCAAAATATGATGAGGCACGATTTAATGGTGATGTCATCGATCTCCAGATTCTTCAGGAAGTGTATCAGTTCTGGGAGCCAATTGTACATCCTTTCTCAGTAGACTGGGTCTACAATGAAATAAGACAGGAACAGGTCAGGGTGTGTTCTAGAATCATAGCTCTATGTTAGTGTTTGAAGGTCTGGTTTGCTACCTGAGGGTGGCAGGAAGCCTAGTGGTTAAGAGCATTGGGCCAGTAAATGAAAGGTTGCTGATTCAAATCCCTGAAGTAACTACTGTAGGTGAAAAATCTGTTGATGTGCCATTGAGCAAACCCTAATTGCTCCTGTAAGTCATTGTGGACAAAAGTGTCTGGTAAATGACTAACATTTAGAATGTTAACCACACACAGATTAAACATGTTCCTGTTTGTTACAAGAAGGCCTGTAATAAAAAGCCTACACAGCTAGGCTTAATCCTTGCCCGAGATAACGGCTCATACTGTTTTTTTCTGAATGCAGTCAATCTCAGATTCAGGCAAAGAAGTGTTTTCCCCAAAAGTTGTCGTAGCCTTGGAGAGCTGCACTGTATATTTATAGACTAGCTGCAGTCGGAGTGTGCTCTCCTCTCCTCAGGGCTCCCTATTGACAGCAAGGTAATTCTACTCCCAAGCAGCTGTTTCATGGGCACACCCTGCGACGTGGAAATCGGAATTCTAATTACCAAATTAGTGAAGACAGTGGAACAGGGAGGGGAGAAGGAGAGAGGGGGAGCGATAGGGGGAGAGAGGGGGAGAGAGAGAGAGCCTATGGGGTAAAGACTGATTCACTAATATTACAGTATAGAGTACTTTAAAAATCCTAACAATTGTGTCTGAAATGATTCCCTATTCCCATGTAGAGCTGTGTAGAAGACGGAAGTATTGCATTATACTAGGTGACAGGGTTCGTTTGAGATGCAGAACAACTCGAGGGTAATCAGAAAGTACTTTCCATTGTTTGTTTGATTTTTGTTCGCGAGTTGATTTGGCGCCGTACCACTTACAGCCCGGCTGCACTCGACGTCAATTACCCACAGTGCATGGCGGCCGCACCTGTTGAGAATCCGTCTGGAGAGGTGTGAAGCGATGACACCCGCCGACTCGGTTACTGTGTGTGTGTGTGTGTGTGTTTGTCACATGCAGGTGCACATGTGTGTTTGCGTTCTACATACAGTACCTAACAAAAATATGGACACATACTCATTCACAGGTTGTCTTTATTTTTTACTGTTTTCTACATTGTAGAATAATAGTGAAGACATCAAAACTGTGAAATAACACATACGGAATCATGTAGTAAACAGAAAAGTGTTAAACAAATCAAAATATCAAAAAGACCAGTGGAAATCTGTGCTCTTGTCTGGAGTCCAGGTCAGACTGCACTTGACTGACCTTCATGTCTTAAAGTAATGATGGACTGTCGTTTCTCTTTGCTTATTTCAGCTGTTCTTGCCATAATATGGACTTGGTCTTTTACCAAATAGGGCAATCTTCTGTATACCACCCCTACCTCGTCACAACACAACTGATTGGCTCAAATGCATTATTAAGATGGAAAGAAATTCCACAAATTAATTTTGAACAAGGCACACTTGTTCATTTAAATGCATTCCAGGTGACTACCTCGTGACGATGGTTGAGAGAATGCCAAGAGTGCGCAATGCTTTCATCAAGACACTTTTTTTTTTGGTTACTACATGATTCCCATATGTGTTATTTCCTAGTTGTGATGTTTTCACTATTATTCGACAATGATGAGTAGGTGTGTCCAAACTTTTGACTGGTACTGTTTTTACACTGAAACACGTAGAAAGACGAGGTAGTCGTTCCGTCAGCTCAGCTGTTCGCAGCAGGGTGCTTGGGGATGATCACAAAGCAAGGACACTGTTGTAGGCTACTTACAGTACAGAACAATTGTACCGTACGGCTCTAGTGTGGTTTCAAAGCAAATAGCCTAAGCAAGGCTTGAACCAGTGAGCCTTTAATCACAGGGCATTAACCCTATAACTCCTGTGCCATAAAGGTCCAGACCTCTGGGCAGACCTCTTGATACACTTCCATACAAGCAGGCTACAGTGGTGATATAGATTTCTATCTGCCATTTCTGGTTAACCGACTGTTAAGTGTGACTCCCGCTCAACCCTTGAAGTGAATCTCTTTCAGCAGGCGAAATTGTCAGGCTATAGGCTGACCAAGGTGGTAGGTAATGACTGTGTGTAAATCTGGGCTATCCGTCAGAATGGATCGTTGATGCCTGTCTTGTTCTATTGAGTTGAAGTCGATGTCATTTAAGGGCGCTCTGTCGATCCACTTCAATGAGAAGAGATTTTTCTCAACCGACTCAGGACAAAAAAAGACAGAAAACGACATTTCTCTCCCAGTCAGAGGCCGTTTGCATACCACTGCTCCATCTTCAAACGCCTGCCTGTTCGTCTGTTAGGACAGAGACAGACTGTGTCACTGTCACCACGCAGGGGAAATTGGTCTGCAGGTGGATGTTAACAATTTGAACAGTTTGGGGAAATGACTGTTTGCTCTGTAGACCGACATTATGTACAGTAACCAACTGTGTGTTTATTTATTCTAAAACAAAGTCTGTCAGAACAAGCCCTGGCAGACTGTATGGAGATTAGGCCGAAAAAGAGGGAAGGAGAAGAGAGGGTGAGAGGGGGAAGGGGGAGTTAGGTGGGTGGGTGGTGAGAGGGTGAGAGGGGGAAGGGGGAGTTAGGTGGGTGGGTGGTGAGAGGGGGAGAGGGGGAAGGGGGAGTTGCGTGGGTGGTGAGAGGGGGAGAGGGGGAAGGGGGAGTTGCGTGGGTGGTGAAAGAGGGTGAGAGGGGGAAGGGGGAGTTAGGTGGGAGGTGAAAGAGGGGGAAGGGGGAGTTAGGTGGGTGGGTGGTGAGAGGGGGAGAGGGGAAGGGGGAGTTAGGTGGGTGGGTGGTGAGAGGGGGAGAGGGGGAAGGGGGAGTTGCGTGGGTGGTGAAAGAGGGTGAGAGGGGGAAGGGGGAGTTAGGTGGGTGAGTGGTGAGAGGGGGAGAGGGGGAAGGGGGAGTTGCGTGGGTGGTGAGAGGGTGTGAGAGGGAAGGGGGAGTTGCGTGGGTGGTGAGAGGGTGAGAGGGGGAAGGGGGAGTTGCGTGGGTGGGTGGTGAGAGGGGGAGAGGGGGAAGGGGGAGTTGCGTGGGTGGTGAAAGAGGGTGAGAGGGGGAAGGGGGAGATAGGTGGGTGGTGAAAGAGGGTGAGAGTGCAGGGCTATGTTGATACCCGATACCCAATCCGTGCTTGAGCTTTGTTTCTTAACGTCTGACTATTTTGCCTCTTCACTTTCTTCCCTATCTGTTTTCAGAACTTGTGATTACAGTTATCTGTAGCTAGACAGTGAATCATGGAAGAGTGATTCATGAAGGAAACACAACGTTGGAAAAGTACAAGGATTGTTTTTTTTCTCCACTTTTATTTGTCGGCGAGATGTGCATTCTACATGCGTGTGTGTGCGTGTGTGTGTGTGTGTGCGTGTGTGCGTGTGCGTGTGCGTGTGTGTGTGTGTGTGTGTGTGTGTGTGTGTGTGTGTGTGTGTGGCAGAGTGCTTCAGGTCCTCTCTAGCCCTTTCCCCCCTTCAGTCCTCGTATCCTCTCCTGTTCCCTCCCAGAAGAGGATTTCTGCTTATCACACAGTAAATGTATCTCTTACAATAGAAGGAGCCTGGTGCAGTCTACCGTTTTCTCCCTCTAATGGTGGAACTGTTAGATTCCTCTCCCTGATAGCCAGCCTGCCTCCACACGTCACGCCTCAGATAAGATGCTGTTCTGGACAGCCCCTTAGTCAGCACTTTGTATTCACACACTCACAAACTCACAGCTCACCCCATGCAGCTAAGACAATTACACACACACACACCTACACACCTATGTATGCACGCAGGCACACACACACACACATACACCCACAGAAGCCCTTGAAGTAGAGTCATGCACGGGTCAGTGTTTTGGAGTCGCTCCCGCCCCATGCCAGCCACAACAATTCTGAGCCCCACACAAAATCCCAAATCAGGACAGATTTTTCTCCGCAATCCGACCAACCTGCATAGAATTGTTGAGCCGATTCGTGACTCACCAAAATAACACTCATTTATTTAATTGTTTTCATGACTGTTTTATTACCAGCCTGCAGGAATGAATTTGACTGCAAGTCTATTCAACATTTGGATAAAAGGAAACCATGAATGAATTAAGAAATGTCTATTTTATTAACAATGAGATGAGGCACATTGACAACTTAAATTGCTCTGAAAAAAAAGCCTATAGTCAACATAACTAAGCAAGACCTTTACATTCAATATTGTTTACATGAACAAAATAGTCAAATTGAAACCTAAATAAACGATTCCCAGAATTGAATATATATAGGCTGCAAAAATATATTTATTTAGTAGGCAACAGCCTAGGCTACCTCGGCTATAGCCATTCAACCATGGAGCCGTGGTCCCGTAGGTGTCCGCAGTGGTACTGCTAAGGGTCCACAGAAATATGTACACTGAACAAAAATATAAATGCAACATTCAACAATTTCAAAGATTTTACTGAGTTACAGATCATATAAGGATATCAATTAATTGAAATAAATAACTTAGGTCCTAAAGTATGGATTTCACTTGATTGGGAATACAGATATATATTTGTTGGTCAGAGATACCTTAAAAAAAAGGTAGGGGCGGGGATCAGAAACCCAGTCGGTATCTGGTGTGACCTCCATTTGCCTCATGCAGCGCGACACATCTCCTTCACGTTAAGTTGTTCAGGCTGTTGATTATGGCCTGTGGAATGTTGTCCCACTCCTCTTCAATGGCTGTGAGAAGTTGCTGGATATGGGGGGAACTGGATCTCGCTGTCGTACACGTAGATCCAGAGCACCCCAAACATGCTCAATGAGTGACATGTCTGGTGAGTATGCAGGCCATGGAAGAACTGGGAAATTTTCAGCTTCCATGAATTGTGTACAGATCCTTGCGACATGGGGCCGTTCATAATCATGCTGAAACATGAAGTGATGACAGCGGATGAATGGCACAGCAATGGGCCTCAGGATCTCATCTCTGTGCATTCAAATTGCCATCGATAAAATGCAATTGTGTTCATTGACCGTAGCTTATGCCTGCCTATACCATAACCCCACTGCCACGATGGGGCACTCTGTTCACAACATTGACATCAGCAATCCACTCGTCCACACGACACCATACACACTGTCTGCCATCTGTCCAGTACAGTTGAAACCAGGATTAATCCGTGAAGAGCACACTTCTCCAGCATGCCAGTGGCCATCGAAGGTGAGCATTTGCCCACTGAAGTCGGTTATGAGGCCGGAATCAGTCAGGTCAAGAACCCTGGTGATGACGACAAGCACACAGATGTGCTTCCCTGGGAAGTTTCCCTGACAGTTTGTGCAGAAATTATTTGGATGTGCAAACCCACAGATTCATCAGCTGTCCGGGTTGCTATTGTCAGACGATCCCGCAGGTGAAGAGGCGCTGGTTGGACTTGCTGACAAAATCTCTAAAATGACGTTGGAGGCAGCTTATGGAAGAGAAATGAACATTCAATTATGGAGACATCTGTGACATTGTGTTGTGTGACAAAACTGCACATTTAGAATGGCCTTTTATTGTCCCCCAGCACAAGGTGCACCTGTGTAATGAGCATGCTGTTTAATCTGCTTCTTGATATGCCACAACTGTCAGGTGGATGGATTATTTTGGTAAAGAAGAAATGTTCACTAACAGGGACATTTATGCACAAATAATAATATTTTTGTGCATATGGAACATTTCTGGGATCTTTTATTTCAGCTCATGAAACATGGGACCAACACTTTACATGTTGTGTTCATATTTTTGTTCCGTGTATAACAATTGATTTGTCTCAATGTTTTTATGAATATATAGTATAATCCTGTGGAAAAGAAGAGGAGAATATCTTCTTTCTAATTATGTCAACATTATTTCTCAACTCCAAATATTGAGCAAATTACCCTCATTGGAGCCAATTACACTCACTGGATTATCTAATGTAGGATTTGAAAGAGCAGCATAGGCTACCAGTGCAGTAAGTGGTGCTGTATGCTGGTTCTGTAAGCTTTCTTGACTTGGACATACATTTTTGCCAACACATGGATAACCTATGTTTACCAGCTAAACAGCTGCTCTTAGTGAAAATGTGTTTGGAGTTACCTTCCTAGTTTACACTTCCTTATCCAATTATAATGTGGGGAGGTTCAAATAATGAACAACTATCTACCAAATCTATTCATTTTCAAATGTTGATTACCTCTCCTTGCCATTATCATCCACCTGTTGATACGAAAAGGCAGAACAGTTTATGTGAACATATAATGAGGGTCCCTGGGTCGCCAGTTTTTATGGGAGGGGTTCCCTTGGTCGCCAGTTTGCCTGGGAGGGGTTCCCTGGGTCGCCAGTTTGCCTGAGAGGGGTTCCCTGGGTCGCCAGTTTGCCTGGGAGGGGTTCCCTGGGTCGCCAGTTTGCCTGAGAGGGGTTCCCTGGGTCGCCAGTTTGCCTGGGGGGTTCCCTGGGTCGCCAGTTTGCCTGGGAGGGGTTCCCTGGGTCCCCAGTTTGCCTGAGGGGTTCCCTGGGTCGCCAGTTTGCCTGGGAGGGGTTCCCTGGGTCGCCAGTTTGCCTGGGAGGGGTTCCCTGGGTCGCCAGTTTGCCTGGGAGGGGTTCCCTGGGTCGCCAGTTTGCCTGGGAGGGGTTCCCTGGGTCGCCAGTTTGCCTGAGAGGGGTTCCCTGGGTCCCCAGTTTGCCTGGGAGGGGTTCCCTGGGTCGCCAGTTTGCCTGAGAGGGGTTCTCTGGGTCGCCAGTTTGCCTGGGAGGGGTTCCCTGGGTCGCCAGTTTGCCTGGGAGGGGTTCCCTGGGTCGCCAGTTTGCCTGAGAGGGGTTCCCTGGGTCGCCAGTTTGCCTGAGAGGGGTTCCCTGGGAAAGAAAAGGTTGAAGACCCCTGCTCTAAATGAATGAAAGCTTGAATTAACACAACGAATGAATGAAAATAAACAGAATTAGCCTAGCATTAACAAATTGCTGCTTGAACTATTTGCTGACTGTGTATCCATCTAGCGGGTTGTTGTCCACAATGACTCAGCACTTGTTTCCAAGATGGTGACATTGGTTAAGCCAGGGAAAGTACAGTTGGCAACGTATTCAGGGTTAATAGCTTAACCTAACCTTTGAACAACACGGAGAAGTAACCAAACGCGTTTGGAACAACTTGAAACATGAATGAACATCTAATTCTGACGTGAGACTGTGAAAGCCAGTTGGTTTTCATTTAGCTTGCCCAGGTGAACGCCTTCAGTCAAATGAACACGGTGAGAAATAATTACTAAGTAAGGCACTCGTACATTGGTTATGCTGGGTATATTGGGGCTCCAGAGTGGGTTGTCGTGGATGGATCAGACTGGTAGGGAAGTCTTTATCTCCTGTATCTTGTAAGAGATAGCACTCCTAACAGTGACGTTGTGTGTTTGTTTTTCAAAGACTCCCAGTCTAACTGTAGGGTGAATAAACCCACTTCCTGACACAATACTATATATTTTCACCCGACAGGCTTTGAAGACTGTGGAGGGGCTGTGATCACCAACATTACCCTTGTGTGTGTGTAAGTGTGTGTGTGTATGTTGGTCCAGATAGGGTAAAACACCAGTTAGGAGCCCCCTGTCCCCCAAATGGAGTCCAGACTGCTGCTCTCTCTCTCCGTCCACACAGATAAAACCTAAATTACACCCCTCGTCTCTTAAGTTGTTTTCACTCTTTCCGCCTCTTGTTTTCGCATAATCTTTTTTTGCTCCCTCTATTTTTCTCGTTCACTTGGCACTGGGGGGAGAGCGAGAGGGGCGAGGGAAGACGGGTGAGGGAAGAGGGGTGTGGGATCATCTAGCGGGTGTAGTGGTGCAGAGGTAAGCGGTGGGCATATGTAAGTGCAGTCCCAAAGTGCTGTCTAGCAGAACAACACTTGAATGGGTTGCTAATGGCCCGGCCCGTGTCACATGGCTCTGATTCTAATGTGTAAATTGCATTGCCATGCCTTTACTGTGGACGAGAGGGAGGAATAATTGTAACGTGCTGAGAATACCGCACCCACCACTGCCGTCTCAGACATGCACATCACACACACACACACACATTGAGTTACACATGCAGCACACACACACATATGCATGGACACAAACACACATGTACATCCACACACACATGCATGCATGCACACACACACATCTGGTCAGTGCACGGTTGCGTGTGTGTGTGTGTGTGTGTGTGTGTGTGTGTGTGTGTGTTGGCTGGGCGGTCAGCTGTCTCCTACAGGGCCTTCGGAGAGTATTCAGACTTATCCCACATGTTGTTGTATTATACAGCCTGAATTAAACATGGATGAAATATCCCCTCCCCTCACCCATCTACACACAATACCTCACAATCACAAAGTGAAAACATGTTTTCAGATTTTTTTTGCACAGTTATTGAAAATGAAATGCAGAAAAATCTCATTTAAGTATTCACACCCCTGAGTGTATACATGTTAGAATCACCTTTGGCAGCGATTACAGCAGTGAGTCTTTCTGGTTAAGTTGGTTGTTGATCATTGCTAGACAGCCATTTTCAAGTTACCATAGATTTTCAAGCTGATCTAAGTCAAAACTACAACTAGGCCACTCAGGAACATTCAATGTTTTCTTGGTAAGCGACTCCAGTGTATATTTGGCCTTGTATTTTAGGTTATGGTCCTGCTGAAAGGTGCATTTGTCTCCCAGTCTCTGTTGGAAAGCAGACCGAACCAGGTTTTCCACTAGGATATTGCCAATGCTTAGCTCTATTCTGTTTCTTTTTATTTATTTTTATCCTAAAAAGCTCCCCATACCCATAACATGTTGCAGCCCTGCCATGCTTGAAAATATGAAGAGTGGTACTCAGTGATATGTTGTGTTGGATTTGCCCTAAACATAATGCTTTGTATTCAGGACTTAAAGTTAATTTATATGCCACATTTTTTTGCAGTGTTAGTGTAGAGCTTTATTGCAAACAGGATGCATGTTTTGGAATATTTGTGTTCTGTGCGGGCTTCCTTCTTTTCACTCTGTCATTTAGGTTAGTATTGTGGAGTAGCTATAATGTTGTCGTTCCATCCTCAGTTCTCTTATCACAGCCATTAAACTCTGTAACTGTTGGCCTCATGGTGAAATCCCTGAGGGGTTTCCTTCCTCTCTGGCAACTGAGTTAGGAAGGATGCTTGAATCTTTGTAGTGACTGGGTGTACTGATACACCATCCAAAGTGTAATTAATAACTTCACCATGCTCAAACGGATATTCAATATTTGTTTATTTTTATTCTTACCCATCTACCAATAGAGGTGCCCTTCTTTGTTTGGCATTATGAATTTAAAAATGTTTAATTTTGAAGTATCAAAAAGGATATACACAATTATTTGATGTCAAATTATTTTTGGGGCTCATTGCTATTATCCCATACAACCACATTGAATAACATATTCACTACATGGAACAGATAGCCCCCCCCAAAAAATATCAAGTAAGAATGTTCCAAAGTGTGTCCTGAATCTGAAATCTATAAGAACGACCAGGATTTTTTAACCCCTTATTTTTCGCACTAAACTGTATCCATATTCCATAAATGTTTTCAACTGGTACCTGGGGACCTACAGACAAGTTTTGTGAGGCCTATTGGCGTCCTAGAGAAAAATATGCAATAAAATATAGTCTCACCTTTCCACAGAGAAGTCATGTCAGTGCGTTGGCCAAACTTCCTCAATTATTCTGTGAAGATTCATCCCCCGCTACCTTCTCAGGTGAAAACAGAAGACACGTGTGCTGTCTTTCAGGGATGGGGTTATAGTCAGTCACACTGTAGCTCCAACCGTTCAACATCTAGAGCCAAATTTGCCAGGAAACAAACAATTTCGAGATGCGCCAGAAACCACTTTTACCTCTCTGTTTTGTCCCAGACGCTCATTCGGTCACGTGACCTATGAACTATTCAGCTGACTGAGGAAAACACGGAACAGCAAATGTTTTACAGATTATTGCCGGAAAGCCGCCAACTAAGTCGTCGAGAGATACATGCGTGCAATGACTATTCCTGACCAAAGCAATGCATTTGTTTGCCAAACGATGCCCAGGGTCCTAGCCTTCATCCTAATTGTTAAGTTCATGTTTTCAGTAGCCCTGATGTGTTGTGTTGAGGAGCTGCAGTGGAGGGAACAGAACACTTGGCTAGACTAGCAGCAGATGCATATAACAGATCTCTTTTGTTAGTTATCGCACACAGTGCCTTCAGAAAGTATTCACACCCCATTGAGTTTTTCCATATTTTGTTGTGTTACAGCCTAAATTTGAAACGGATTAAATTGAGAGGAATTAGGTTTTTAGAAACGTTTACAAATTGATTAGAAAAAAATGAAAAGCTGAAATGTATTGAGTCAGTATTCAACTCATTTGTTATGGCAAGCCTAAATAAGTTGGGGAGTAAAAATGTGCTTAACATGTCACACATCTATGTACCGCACACATACATGTTATCTGTAAGGTCCCTCAGTCAAGCTGTGAACTTCAAACACAGATTCAACCACAACGACCAGGGAGGTTTTCGGAAAGTAGCAAAAGGATCGTTGTTGTGACCATCTTTAAACAATCCCAGGGCTTAGACTCTTCTGGGTTAGAACGGCTAGAAGATAGTTAAAGAGTGAGTTTTCATTATATTTATAAAAATGATGATATAGGCCCATGCATCAGAGAGAGAGAGAGAGAGAGAGAGAGAGAGAGAGAGAGAGAGAGAGAGAGAGAGAGAGAGAGAGAGAGAGAGAGGAGAGAGAGAGAGAAGGAGAGAGAGACAGAGAGAGAGAGAGAGAGAGAGAGAGAGAGAGAGAGAGAGAGAGAGAGAGAGAGAAGGAGAGAGAAACAATATTTTCTGACTGGACACTGCGCTGCTTTGGTGGAATTCTCTGCTCTGTCTAGCCTACATTTCTCTCTTGTGTTCTTTATATAACATATTTATTAAAATAGTCTCCAGCAAATAGGAATAGGCAAATTACTCAGAATGTCACTCGTGTGCTGTCCTGCTGTCCTGCTGTCCACCAGTCAAGTTCAAATAGGCTTAACCTAGGTCTGTCACATCTCGATGCCGTCCCCATCCACGATGCACTGTCAGTCATAATCAATATACGATACTGTCGTAATATTGCCCAACTCTAGTGTGTGTGTGTGTGTGTGTGTGTTTGAGTATGCATGCTTTGGGCCCTTGAGACGAGCTATGCCAGGCATACAGTACAGGAATCAGTGTTTTACTGAACACACACACACTTATAAATTCTCCCTATTAATTCTTTATTCTCCCAGGGGAGAGGCAACAAAGCAAATTTGCCTGAGCAGAAGAAGCTTCAGGTTACCTCTACTAAATAATAGATGTTCCTCACTGCTCAGAGTAAGACCAAATAACTCGCCCCCCCCACCCCATACACACACACACAGACACACGGGGGCCAGCTGGGCCCAAATCTCAAAATATTCACTGGCTTGAGTAAATATGGAGATTCTTCAGGGTTAGAAGTGGACACAGAGTGAGAAGATTATGTGTCTGTATAGTGGAGGTTATTTTCTCTGCCACATTAGATACTCGCCCCGCTTACCAGGGGTTAAGTGCTAGTGCTCTCTCTTTCTCTCTCTCTCTCCTCTCTCTCTCATACACACGCTCTGACGTGGCTTCCGCATTAAATGTTTCTGACAGGGAAACCAAACCTCTCACCACTAAAAGTAGTGGTGTGTGTGCGTGTATTTGTGTGTTTGTGTGTGTGTGTGTGGTCAGGTTACTCTGGTGAATAGATGTGGTGTGGAGACCTCTGAAGCTCTAATGGATGGCTGAGATGGACAGCAGAGAGAGGAGGAGAGGTAAGGGAGGACTGCAGGCAAGGAGTGGATGAAGGGATGGGGGAGGAGAGTGATGATGGGAGAGGAGAGATAGAGACATTTAGAGAGCCCTGTCAACCTGCCTCTCTCAGGGCCTCAACCCCCTGACCCTAGTTTCCAATTAGTGCTTCCCAACACACACACACACACACACACACACACACACACACACACACACACACACACACACACACACACACACACACACACACACACACACACACACACACACACACACACACACACACACACACACACACACACACACACACACACACACTCTCTTTTAAACCATTAAATCAACTCCCAGATATATATCCAAAGTTCCCCCACCTCCTTGTCCTATTCACCCAATTCATTTGACACCTCTCTCTTAGCCACTAAAGGTG
>NC_088243.1:37200309-37205309 GCF_036934945.1 Oncorhynchus masou masou | reverse complement strand
CCAGTCAGTCAACCAGTCAGCCACCCAGCCAGCCAGACAGACAGACTAGTCTAGCCAGCCTCTCCCTCTCCAGTGACCCTCCTCTATAAAACACCCAATAAAGACATGTGAATAAAGACTTAGAGTATTAGTTATCAGTGATACGCAGTGACACCCTGTATAATGTTGGGTCGGACTTCAAAGTCGAGGGTTTTGTGTCGGGTCCTGTAGCCTAACCCTGTTAGAGACATGGCATTCTGCTAACCGGCACACGTCCCGTCTGAACTGAATGGTGGATAGAGAGAGAGAGAGAGAGAGAGAGAGAGAGAGAGAGAGAGAGAGAGGGAGAGAGAGAGGGAGGGAGGGAGGAAAGGAAGGCCAAGGGAGTTGATCGTTTTTAGAAAAAACATTTTTTTCCCCTCCGCTGTTTTATCGAGCAAAAACTGAGGATGCGCTGCAGTGTGTTGTCGTGTCTGAAAATATGTATAGACAGAGGAAGGGAGTGGTGTTTTCTACTGCTGCCCAGGGTCCAATACATCCATCCCAACACATGAAAGACATTACGCTCGCTGTGGGGAATAGATATGGTTGTCTGTGCAGACCACGTTAGCCTGTGTTCGGGTTAGCCCTGAAACAACCTGCAATGTACTTCACATAGACACCAGGGAACCAAAATGTACTCCAATGTACTCCACACCATACATTTAGACATACTACGTGTAAGGACTTCTAGCATATCTCTCACATGTAAATTCATATTTACAGTGGGGAACGTTGTCGTTTTTTTTTGACATTGCAATTGTAGATCGGTGTTTTTCACAAGTATCACACAAGCAATCCTTTTTATACTCATCTTCCCTCTTCATTCATTGAACAGTCAGCTCCTGATAAGTGCACATTGGATAAGTGCAAACTCAGTTTATTTGCAGTGCAGTTCACATTCTTTAAACTTTTTATACCCATGCTCTGGGTAAATTAAGTGCATGCATTCACAACAATCCCAAGCCAATGCACATTCTGCCGTACATCCGGAGGGAATTTATTAGCTAAAGGCCTTACTTCAAACCCCCTGACCTTCACATTCTTATAAAAAAGGGTTCCGAAATGGGTTCTTCGGCTGTCTCCATAGGATAACCCTTTTTGGTTCCATAGGATAACCCTTTTTGGTTTTAAAACAGGTAGAACTTTTTGGTTCCAGGTAAAACACTTTTTGGTTTCAGGTAGAACCGTTTTTGGTTTCAGGTAGAACGCTTTTTGGTTTCAGGTAGAACGCTTTTTGGTTTCAGGTAGAACCTTTTTGGTTTCAGGTAGAAAGCTTTTTGGTTTCAGGTAGAACGCTTTTTGGTTTCAGGTAGAACGCTTTTTGGTTTCAGGTAGAACCTTTTTGGTTTCAGGTAGAACCTTTTTGGTTTCAGGTAGAACCTTTTTGGTTTCAGGTAGAACCTTTTTGGTTTCAGGTAGAACGTTTTTGGTTTCAGGAAGAACCTTTTTGGTTTCAGGTAGAACCTTTTTGGTTTCAGGTAGAACCTTTTTGGTTTCAGGTAGAACGTTTTTGGTTTCAGGAAGAACCTTTTTGGTTTCAGGTAGAACCTTTTTGGTTTCAGGTAGAACCAGGTAGAACCTTTTGGTTTCAGGAAGAACCTTTTTGGTTTCAGGTAGAACCTTTTTGGTTTCAGGTAGAACCTTTTTGGTTTCAGGTAGAACCTTTTTGGTTTCAGGTAGAACCTTTTTGGTTTCAGGTAGAACCTTTTTGGTTTCAGGTAGAACCTTTTTGGTTTCAGGTAGAAAATAACCCTTTTGGGTTCCATGTAGAACCCTCTGTGGAAAGAGGAAAGAGGGTTCTACCAAAAAGGAATCCAAAAGGTTCTATCTGGAACCAGTAAGGGTTCTTCAATGGGAACAGTCAAAGGACCCTTTCAGATTCTAGGCAGCACTTTTCAAGAGCGTATAGTATCTTAGTGGTTAACCCTAAACCCTCTCCTCGCTGTCTGTCTGTCTGTCTGTCTGTCTGTCTGTCTGTCTGTCTGTCTGTCTGTCTGTCTGTCTGTCTGTCTGTCTGTCTGTCTGTCTGTCTGTCTGCCTGCCTGCCTGCCTGCCTGCCTGCCTGCCTGCCTGCCTGCTGCCTGTCTGGCCTGCACGGTTCTCTACATTGCATGTATTTGGATCCTAATCTGCTACAAGTGATCCTGTCTGTTTCTAGCCTCGTCTGGAACACTTACTGTCCTCTTAGCATGAGTTAATACACCACACTCACTTCCTCACGCCAGGCCATAACCTAACTCTACGCACACAGGCAAACAACCAACTTAGCCTAATTCTTCACACACACATACACAAACACACATACACACACACATGCAAGTATGAGTGCAAACACACACACATTCACCTCATTCTCTCGGCAGCTCCGTTAGGTACATTTGCTAAGACTGCATGCACGCTAATCACTTTAGGAAGGATACTAGGCAAACAAACGCACACACATGCTCAGACTTCTCTAGAACCTTCCTCCTGCTAATTCTCCCTGGCATGTCTTAGTCTGGATAAGGGCTGTCTATGGACACTTGGAAAGCTTTGTCATTAAGGCTTTTTCAGACTGATGTTTGCTTTTATTTTAGTTGAGCTCAATCTTGTTCTTATATTTGACACATTTCAATTGCTCTTTATTTTGTACCGTTTACTTTTTTTAAATGAGGGGGTAATTACGTAATATTGATTACATTTTTGGTTAGAGTTATAAAATAAGCTGTTTTTTTAAAACAACATTTACATTAATTGATGGCTAGTCTACAGTGTCTGCTGTTGCTAAGGCACAGTTTAGTTTAAACCCATCGACTTAAATAGCTTTGACAAGGGAACCCACTCATGTTTGCAAAGCTACAGCTACAACCACACACACACGCACGCACGCACACACACACACGCACACGCACACGCACACGCACACGCACACGCACACGCACACGCACACACACACACACACACACACACACACACACACACACACACACACACACACACACACACACACACACACACACAGAGGCATGGCAACCATGGCAAAACAATCCATCAAAGTTAGGGGGAAGAGTGGGGAAAGTCAGGAGTGTTGCGAGAGAGCTGAGATCTGAGAGTCAGAGAACAATGGGTCTCTCTTGACAAACAGTTAAAAAAGCCTTAAGACTACAGTTTGGATCTGTAATGTCAGCCTGAATACAAATGAAGGCCCTGTCACTCCCCATTTGCCTGAGACGCTTTTGATGTTTTCTTCAGAGGGAGAGAGAGGTGGAGAAAGAGAGGTTGAAGGAGGAAGAGAGAGGGAAGGATTGGGGAAGGAGGTAGCAGATAGCCCCACGTACAGCGTTCAGCCATGTCCCTCTCTCTCTCTCTCTCTCCCCATTTCAGGTCTCCAGATCACAACACCAGGAGAGGAAGAACAGGGAGAGGAAGAGTAATGAGAGGAAGAGGAATACGTTCACATTTAAAAACAGGAACCAGGGATGAGAGTCTTGAATTCACTTTTTATTCTGTATTTTACCAGATCGGTTCTGCAGATAGACCAGGACAGGTTTGAAGAAGTTGATAACCAGCGGTGTTTATACAAATGACAGATCAACGAGATTCTCTCTCGGTTTATTCAGTGAATTCTGGTTTGATAGATATTCAGTAGGTAGAGCACAGTCATCTTCTCTCTCCGGCCAGGACGTTAGACTGGAGTGTGTGGGGGAAGTGTAGGGATGTGAGCTGAGTGTGAGACAGAGAGCAGAGTGCAACATTAAGTGATGTGAACTCTGACTCTTTAGGCTGCGTCTGAAAATGGCACCTTATCCCCTATATAGTGCCCTATTATTTATCAGAGCCCTATGGGCCCTGGTGAAAGTAGTGCACTATGTAGGGAATAGCGTGCCATTTCAGCTGCACCCTCACTGTCTCTGCAGGCTTGTGTAGAATATTGTTAGTTTGTTATTTTCTTCACTTGCTTTTATTTGATTTGTATTGAACATTTGTTTAACTACGCAAGTCAGTTAAGAACAAATTCTTATTTACAATGACGGCCTGCCGAAAGGCCTCTTGCGGGGTCGGGGGCTGGGATAAAAAAACAAGAAGACACATCGCGACAAGAGAGACACCACAACACTGCACTAAAGAGAGGCCTAAGACAACACAGCATGGCAGCAACACATGACAACACAGCATGGTAGCAACGCCACATGACAACAACATGGTACTTTAGCAACCCGACATGGCAGCAGCACAAATTGGTAGCAGCACAACATGGCAGCAGCACAAAACATGGTACAAACATTATAGGGCACAGACAACAGCACAAAGGGCGAGAAGGTCGAGACAGCAATACATCACGAGAAGCAGCCACAGCTGTCAGTAAGAGTGTCCATGATTGAGTCTTTGAATGAAGAGATTAAGATAAAACTGTCCAGTTTGAGTGTTTGTTGCAGCTCGTTCCAGTCGCTAGCTGCAGCGAACTGAAAAGAGGAGAGACCCAGGGATGTGTGCTTTGGGGACCTTTAACAGAATGTGACTGGCAGAACGGGTGTTGTATGTGGAGGATGAGGGCTGCAGTAGATATCTCAGATAGAGGGGAGTGAGGCCTAAGAGGGTTTTTATAAATAAGCATCAACCAGTGGGTCTTGAGACGGGTATACAGAGATGACCAGTTTACAGAGGACTATAGAGTGCAGTGATGTGTCCTATAAGGAGCATTGGTGGCAAATCTGATGGCCGAATGGTAAAGACCATCTGGCCACTCGAGAGCACCCTTACCTGCAGATCTATAAACTACATCTCCGTCATCTAGCATGGGTAGTAGGATGGTCATCTGAATCAGGGTTAGTTTGGCAGCTGGGGTGAAAGAGGAGTGATTACGATAGAGGAAACCAAGTCTAGATTTAACTTTAGCCTGCAGCTTTGATATGTGCTGAGAGAAGGACAGTGTACCGTCTAGCCATACTCCCAAATACTTGTATGAGGTGACTACATCAAGCTCTAAACCCTCAGAGGTA
>NC_088243.1:37187809-37192809 GCF_036934945.1 Oncorhynchus masou masou | reverse complement strand
CGCACATGCAGAGACACACACACGTGCGCATGCACACACACACACACACACATACACACACAAACACACATTTGTTAATGTGCCGTTCACTACCATCCCATTCCTGAAGCCTATCTGCCTACTCTCCCTGTCTCTCCTCCTTTCTCCCACACCATTCTACCATCCTCCTCATATTGAATATGTTAATGTCACAGTGTCATTACCCCAGCATTTCCCTCCATCACACACACACACACACACACACACACACACACACACACACACACACACACACACACACACACACACACACACTCGCACACACACACACACACACACACACACACACATACACGCGCGCGCAAACACGCGCAAACACACACACACACACACACACGCAAACACGCGCAAACACACACACACACGCGCAAACACACACACACACACACACACACACACACACACACACACACACACACACACACACACACACACACTCACACACACACACACACTTGTACATGTCCCCGGTCCCACCACAGCTCTAGGCTAAGAAAGTATCCTTAACGTCAGGTTAATACATTCTGAATAGAGATGCATAAATCAGACAGAAGGGTTATTCTCCTCCCTGCTGCTTCTTTTCTCCTCCCCCTGTCCGAGAAGAAAGGAAGGCCCTTCTGAGGATAGGTGCCTATCAGTCTGGAGAATGGATGAGAGAATTGGGTAGAGGAGGAGGAGAGGGGGAGGAGAGGAGAGAATACCCAGAGCTGGTTAGCAGATTGTCATTTCCTGGGTTTTATGTTCTTGGGTCTAATTGTCTTTCATGTGAACAGTGTTAGCTAGCCGCTGGTGAGCCCTGAGAGAGAGACAGGGAAAGAGAGAGAGAGAAGGAGGGAGATTGGCGAGGGAGGGGGAGGGAGAGAGGGAGAGAGAGAGAGAAGGAGGGAGGTTGGCTAGGGAGGGAGAGAGGAGAGAGAGAGAGAGAGAGAGAGAGAGAGAGAGAGAGAAGGAAGGAGGTTGGCAAGGGAGGGGGAGGGAGGGGGAGGGAGGGGGGAGGGGGGGACAAAAGAGTGAGGGAGAGGGAAAGAGGAGGGGAAAAGACAGAGGGTAAGGAGGGGGAATGGGAGAGGGGATAGAGTGAAGGAGAGAGGGGATAGAGTGAAGTAGAGAGGGGATAGAGTGAAGGAGAGAAGGAATAGAGTGAAGGAGAGAGGGGATAGAGTGAAGGAGAGAGGGAATAGAGTGAAGGAGGGAGGGAATAGAGTGAAGGAGAGAGGGGATAGAGTGAAGGAGAGAGGGAATTGAGTGAAGGAGAGAGGGATAGAGTGAAGGAGAGAGGGGATAGAGTGAAGGAGAGAGGGGATAGAGTGAAGGAGAGAGGGGATAGAGTGAGGGAAAGAGGGGATAGAGTGAAGGAGAGAGGGAATAGAGTGAAGGAGAGATGGGATAGAGTGAAGGAGAGAGGGAATAGAGTGAAGGAGAGAGGGAATAGAGTGAAGGAGAGAGGGGATAGAGTGAAGGAGAGAGGGGATAGAGTGAAGGAGAGAGGGGATAGAGTGAGGGAAAGAGGGGATAGAGTGAAGGAGAGAGGGAATAGAGTGAAGGAGAGATGGGATAGAGTGAAGGAGAGAGGGAATAGAGTGAAGGAGAGAGGGAATAGAGTGAAGGAGAGAGGGGATAGAGTGAAGGAGAGAGGGGATAGAGTGAAGGAGAGAGGGAATAGAGTGAAGGAGAGAGGCAATAGAGTGAAGGAGAGAGGGGATAGAGTGAGGGAGAGAGGGGATAGAGTGAAGGAGAGAGGGGGTAGAGGGAAGGAAAGAGGGGATAGAGTGAAGGAGAGAGGGGATAGTATGATGGAGAGAGGGGCAGCTCTTGCATAGCAATGTCCTTTTTTATTATTAGCTTGTGAAATTAGCAAGCTGGAAGTCGTTAGAGGGATTTTGTCTCCCCCCACCCCCTTCCATCCCTCCCTCCCTCCCTCCCTCTGTATTAATTGTGATGCAGACAAGCGCTTGTTTGTGGACCGTGAGACAATAGGCTAGCCTCGCTCTGTCTTAATAGACTTTTACTTCTGATCTCTGTGCCTAGTTTCTCTACTGTAGCTGTGTTGGTGCAGCTCTTATTAAGGTCTGATACGTCTCAGGGAATTTGTTTAAAAAGCCTGGTAATTGATGTGTGGCTGCGAGTGAGAGCCATGCCGCAGTTGATTAATGTGTGAGTGTGTGCCTTTTCAGACGCTTTAAAAAGCCCTCTTAACTGACAGAGGAGAGGCAAGTGTGTGTGTCACGGTGTGTGTATTACTGATTGTGTGTGTGAGTGTGTGTGTGTTTCCATTTGTGCGTGTCATTGTGTGTGTATATTTAGGCCTATGACTGTGTGTGTGTGTGTGAAGTAAAGTACCTCATTGGAGCTGTTTAAAGGAGTTGGCAGCTGCTGGTGAGACTTGGGAATTAATACCCCCCCCCCCCCCCCATCCCCACCCCCCATCCCCACCCCCCACCCCCACCCCCCCACCCCCCACCCCCCCCACACACACACACAGGTCAATAACACCTGCGATTAGAAAACTCATATCATGACTTGTCGAAAGGTCATTTGACCTTTAGAATCTCAAGCCTGGGCTGAGAGAATATCTCAGACTGTTTAGCTAGTCTTGTAGTCACAAGACACTATTATGAATATGCTGCCCTTCTATCTACCTCTCCTATGCGACCGTATTAGTGTTAGTGTCCACATCTGTCTTTTTAGCACATGATTGATTGCATTTTCACACTCCCATGTAAATGAGGACATTTCAGTCATCTCAAGGTAAGGTGCAGTGTTATTCATAAACACTCTCACACACAATACTGTACAGCAGAGTGTGTGTGTGCAGTTCAGCCTGTTCTTGCTCAAGGCACTAGGACCTCAATTAAAAACCGTAGTGTTCCGGTCGCGCTAGCTGTTAGCCTGCGCTAGCCTGCCACACACACACACACACACACACACAAAACACACACACACGCACACACACACACACACACACACACACACACACACACACACACACACACACACACACACACACACACACACACACACACACACACACACACACACACACACACACACACACACACACACACACACACACACACACACACACACACCTTCTATCTGGTTTACTGTGTGCATGTACATGCTGTAGACTGTGCTGGTTCAATAGCTACAAGTAGAACACCTTTTAAACACACTCCCCTCTCTTTCCCCTCCTTTTGTGTTCCACAGATCCACAGATAATTACAGCTAAAAGCCCTGAAAAATTCCTATTTCGTCAGGCATAAATATTGCCCTGCCCTAATGGTTTATTGAAGATTGTGTGTGTGTGTGTGTGTGTGTGTGTGTGTGTGTGTGTAACAAATGGAGGTGGTGTTTAGAGATGTGATATAAAAGGTTTGCAGCAGGGGAATGGGCGGCCTCTCTATCGGCCTGTTCCTAATCACTGTGTTGATTTAAACACACAGGCAGATAGAGGCCTTGTGTTCTCGCTGATATTAAGGCAGGCACTCTTTGGGACTGCCCTTTTAGGGGTCCTGATAAGGGAGCCGTGCTGGAGTCAGGTGTCTGGGCCTTATCGCTGGCGCAGAGATCAAGCACACTGATTACGCAAATACGTACACACACACACACACGCGCGCACATGCGCACACACACACACACACACACACACACACACACACACACACACACACACACACACACACACACACACACACACACACACACACACACACACACACACACACACACACACACACACACACAACAAACACATTTACAGGCCTTTAAATGCCTCCACACCTGGTGTGTTAATGTGATGAAGAGAAACAACACTATTAACAATGACAGCAATCCCATTATTAAGGTATGTCCACCAAATATCGAGATCAGTCTCTCTATTTCTTTGTCTCTCACTCCTTCCATCTTTCTCTTTTCCCCTCTCCATCTAATTCAAATGTCAAAATATACCAACACCCACCTTCCTCTCCACCTCTCCATCCATCCTCTCCTCCATCCCTCCCCCTGTCATGAGAACAGAACAGAACATGAATCTCGATTTGGATGAAGATTTTTACTTGAGCAAGTTGGTGGCACAGGACATACTTGTCACGTCCTGACCTTAGTTCCTTTTTTATGGCTCTGTTTTAGTTTGATCATGGCGTAAGTTGGGGTGGGCATTCTATGTTTTGTATTCTATGTTTTGTATTTCTGTGTTTGGCCAGAGACCTGGCGGTGTGGTACCAGGAAAGCAGCCTCTCCCTCAACGTCAGCAAGACAAATGAGCTGATTGTGGACTGCAGGAAACGAAGGGCCGAGCACCACCCCATTCACATAGATGGGGCTTCACGTCCAGAGCTTCAAGTTGTTCGGGGTCCACATCACTAAGGGGCTATCATGTTCCACACACACCAACACTGTCGTGAAGAGGGCACTACAATGCCTCTTCCTCCACAGGAGGCTGGAAAGATTTGTCATGGGCCCACAGATCCTCAAAAACTTCTACAGCTGCACCATTGAGAGCATCTTGACTAGGTGCCTCACAGCTTGATATGGCATCTGCTTGGCATCCGACTGCCAAGCTCTACAGTAGGTGATGCGTACAGCCCAGTACATCACTGGGGCCGAGCTCCCTGCCGTCCAGGACCTCTGTACCAGGCGGTGTCAGAGGAAGGCCCAAAAGATTGTCAGCCATTGACTGTTCTCTCTGCTACCGCATGCACCAAGACTGTAACCAACATGACCCTGAACAGCTTCTACCCCCAAGCCATAACTAGTTAGTTAAATAGTTAACCAAATAGCGACCCAGACTATCTCAATTGACCCTTTTTGCATGCTGCTGCTACTGTGTATTATCTATCCTGTTGCTTAATCACTTTCTTCCTAGTTATATGTACATATCTACCTCAATGACCTCATACCCCTGCACATGGACTCAGTACTAGTACCCCATGTATATAGCCAAGTTATCATTACTCATTGTG
>NC_088243.1:37175309-37182809 GCF_036934945.1 Oncorhynchus masou masou | reverse complement strand
ATGTATATACTGTATTTTATACCATCTACTGCCTCTTGCCTATGCCGCTCTGTCATTGCTCATCCATATATTTATATGTGCATATTCTTATTCCTTTACTTAGATTTGTGTGTATTAGGTAGTTCATGTGGAATTGTTGGGAACTAGAAGCACAAGCATTTCGCTGCACTCGCAATTACGTCTGCAAACCACGTGTATGTGACCAATACAATTTGATTTGATTTGATTTGACACACACACACTTGAGAGATTGCTCAACTGTCTCTAAGCTTATTAGCGTTCTTCTCTCAGAATTAGATTTTCCCTCACAAGCAAAAGCTGTCCACCGGGAGAGAGAGAGAAAAAGAGAGGGGGAGAGAGACAGACAGAGAGATACAGCAGGGAGAGAGAGAGAGGGAGGAGAGAGGGAGGAGAGGGGGAGTGCAGGAGACAGCAAAGACAGGCAGAGATACTAGGCTCCCAGACCTGTATTGTTTGATCATAACCTATTCTCTGTTTCTGCAACGTTAAATGTGACATCTATATTGCAATGGTGTAAAGCCAACACATCAATTTAGGCAGGACCCAGGATTTATAAGGCAACATCCAAATAGTCAAATAGGTAAATCTCCCTTCAAGTCTCCAAATCACAAAAATCATCAAATCATCTTCAAATAATGAAATCACAAATCAAATCATACATATTATCAGGTTTCTATGTGGTGTTTGTGTTTGTATATACACGGTATACCAGAACTCATCATTGTTCCCAGCCTGTCTGTGGTTCCATGGAAGCAGGTCTAACACACTCTCTATGAGTGACAGGTGTGAAATCCCCATTGACTCAGAGCATGATTGGCAAAGTAACAGCCTAGTGAGTTCATGTAAGCAGTTTGTAAACACACACACACACACGCAGCCCTGTTCCCTATCTCACTGACACACACACACACACACACACACACACACGCACACGCACACGCACACGCACACGCACACGCAGACACACACGCACACGCAGACACACACACAGACAGACAGACAGACAGACAGACAGACAGACAGACAGACAGACAGACAGACAGACAGACAGACAGACAGACACACACACACACACACACACACACACACAGACACGCATCTTTGCATAGACGTACACATGCAAACACACACGCAGAGACACACATAAACATTCTGACTGAGGTATGTAACTGAGTTGAGGCCTACTGTTTCTGGAAAACATCTATATATTTTTACTGTAACTGTGACGGATAGAGGAATAGAGGAGATGTTTCAACTGTAGCTGTAAAGAACAGGAGGTAGACCTAGTTGTAGCCTAGTGGTTAGAGCGTTGGACTAGTAACTGGAAGGTTGCAAGTTCAAACCCCTGAGCCTGACTAGGTACAAATCTGTCGTTCTGCCCCTGAACAGGCAGTTAACCCACTGTTCCTCAGCCATCATTGAAAATAAGAATTTGTTCTTAACTGACTTGCCTAGTTAAATAAAGGTTAAATAAAATATACAGTGAGTGTAGAAAACATCAGGAACACCTAGCTA
The DNA here is from genome assembly GCF_036934945.1 of Oncorhynchus masou masou. NCBI lineage: Eukaryota > Metazoa > Chordata > Actinopteri > Salmoniformes > Salmonidae > Oncorhynchus > Oncorhynchus masou. The sequence goes on along the minus strand of NC_088243.1, from coordinate 37,181,273 downwards.
ATATTGAGTTGCACCCACTTTTTCACTGAGAACAGCCTGAATTCGTTCGGGGCATGGACTTTACAAGGTGTCGAAAGCGTTCCACAGGGATGCTGGCCCATGTTGACTCCAATGCTTCCCACAGTTGTGTCAAGTTGTCTGGATATCCTTTGGGTGGTGGACCATTCCTGATAGACACAGGAAACTGTTGAGCATGAAAAACCCAGCAGCGTTGCAGTTCTTGACACACTCAAACCGGTGCGCCTGGCACCTACTATCAAACCCCGTTCAAAGGCACTTGAACATTTTGTCTTGCCCATTCACCCTCTGAACGGCACACATTCACAATCCATGTCTCAATTGTCTCAAGGCTTAAAAATCCTTATTCATCTACACTGATTGAAGTGTATTTAACAGGTAACATCGAAAAGGGATCATAGCTTTCACCTGGATTCCCCTGGTCAGTCTGTGTCATGTTCCTAATGTTTTGGACACTCAGTGCATCTCTGAATGATATGTGTTAGCTGTAACTGGGAATGATAGAGGAGTTGTCTATGACTGCTAGTTAGAAGTGCAGTGAGGAGGTGTCAGACAGACGTGGTTTGTGACTGAGATGTTTTAGCTGAGTGGCTGACGCTGCCAGGACCAGCACATCAACTGGATGAAAGGAATTTTCTCCCTTCATGGGTTTCTGATCCAAATCCACCTTGCTATCTCAATCTCAAAGAGAGGGGAAGAGAGAAAGTAAGAGAGGGAGCGAGAGAAAGAGAGAGACAAGAAGCGCTCAATTTGCCATCATGTGTGCATTGGGGCAGAAATTGTGTGTGTGTGTGTGTGTGGTTGTGCGAGCGTGTATTTGACAAGGGAGCAAAGACAACTCATTTGAATGTGAGATACGGGGAAGTGTAGCATGCGTCGAGGAGAAGGAGGGAATGAGAGAATGAGGGAGGGAGGGAGGGATGCAGAATGAATATGGATTACTGGGATGAAGATTCTATTATTTTTGTCCGATTCTATGATCTCTCCACTGCTCCACTCCTCTGTGATTCAGGGTGTGTATTTGTGTCTGTCTCTGTACATGTGCACATGCATATGCGTGTGTGTGTCTATGTGTGCGTGTGTATATGTGTATGTGTGTGAGCTGGACTAAGGGCCATGAGGTGAGGGCTTATCCCCCACAATCCTCCATCGGGAATCATTACAGCACATGCAACGCCTTAGCCTTAACACTCCCCCTGTCTACAGTCACACACACACACACACACACACACACACACACACACACACACACACACACACACACACACACACACACACACACACACACACACACACACACACACACACACACACACACACACACACACACACACACACACACACACACACACACACACACACACATGCTAACCCATTAAAACGACAGCCTTAGGAGAGTAGGCAGAGGGGAAGAAAGAAGAAATCAGAGGAGAGTCCTAAGTTGAGTCTTTCAGATAGAAGAGAGGAAAGAAAGGATGTCCTGGTGTGGGCTGAGCAGGGACCCCTGGAGCTGGAGACAGCAGGGAGCCCATCAGACTGTTCCCTACTACTAATACACAATAACAACACACAGAGGGAGAGAGGGATTTTTCAGTCAGAGGACAGAGTGGGTCCCACCAACTCAACTGAGAGAGATAAGAGACAAAGCAAAGGAGAAAATGAAAAAGATGTTGGTGAAAAGAGGGGCGGAGGAAAGAAAAGCGAGAAAGATGGACGGAAGGAGAGGAGGAAATGTGCTTAGATAGTGATATACAGTATTCACACCCCTTGACTTCAGTCGAGAAGTGAATTTCAAACACAGATTCAATCACAAAGACCAGGGAGGTTTTCCAACGCCTCGCACCTATTGGAAGATGGATAAATAAAAAAAGGCAGTCATTGAATATCTCTTTGAGCTTGGTGAAGTTATTTAATTACACTTTGAGTAGTGAATCAATACACCCAGTCACTACAAAGATACAGGCGTCCTTCCGAACTCAGTTGCCAAAGAGGAAGGAAACCGCTCAAGGATTTCACCATGAGGTCAATGGTGACTTTTAAACAGTTATAGAGTTGAATGGCTGTGATGGGAGACAATTGAGGATGGATCAACAACATTGTAGTTACTCTACAATACTAACTTAAATTACAGTGAAAAGAAGGAAGACTGTATAGAATACAAATATTCCAAAACATGCTTGTCTTGTTTGCAAACAAGGACAGTTTTATTGCTTCTTTAATCATTACAACAGTTTTCAGCTGTGATAAATAATTGCAAAGGGGTTTTCTAATGATCAATTAGCCTTTTAAACTGATTAACTTGGATGAGCTAACACAATGTCCCATTGGAACACAGGAGTGATGGTTGCTGATAATGGGCCTCTGTACGCCTATGTAGATATTCCATAAAAAAGTCTTACTGTTTCCAGCTATAATAGTCATTTACAAAATGACCAATGTCTAGACTGTATTTCTGACCATTTTTAGGTTATTTTAAAAGGACAAAAAATGTGATTTTCTTTCCTTTCAAAAACAAGGAATAACTAGTAACCCCAAACTTTTGAACGGTAGTGTAAATATAGGAGAAGGAGGAGGAGATGGAAGGAGAGAGTTTCTGCTCTGAGGCATGCTGGTTTATGGCTCTCTCTCTTCTCTCTGGTAACCACAGCTCTCTGTATTAGTGCTCTCATGTCAACTCAACTGGAGCAGACTTCTCCTCTCCATCCCTTGCACTGAAACACCAGCATTTCTCTCTAAGTATAATATTCCTTTCCTCTGTTGTTTTCTGCCCTTTCACCATTTCTCCATTCTCCCTTTCCTTTCTCTTTCTCCTCCTCCTTTATCTCATTCCAATCCCACCGCTTGTTGTTCCTCTTTCCCTCTCCTCCTTCTTCTCCAATCTCTCTCTCTCTCTCTCTCTCTCTCTCTCTCTCTCTCTCTCTCTCTCTCTCTCTCTCTCTCCGGTTGAGTGGGGACAGACAGACTGAGAGAGATGTGAGACTCGTCCAATTTGTTCTGACGTGAAGAGATGTTCAGGTGGGAGGACGGCCTCAGACAGATGGGGGGGAGAGAGAGAGAGAGAGAGAGAGAGAGAGAGAGAGAGAGAGGAACAATTAGGAAGGGAGATGGAGAGCTTCAAAGATTGGAAGGAAGGAGGGAGGGCAGACATGAAGAGGGAAGACATGAAGATGGAGAAACAGGGAGACTGAGCAAATAGAGAGTGACACGTGAGAGCTGAAATGCAGACGGACATGTTTTGGGGGCCTAGTCTGTCCCCTGTGTCATTCCAGTGTAGCTCCCGTGTTATAGGTATGTTCTTGGCATGTTGCTAGAGTGTTGTATGTGTTTAGCCGGCGTGCTGTGGCTGAGTGGTGATGTCTAATCTTGGGGGGTAAAAGAGCGTTGACTCCCCAGGGCTGTCCGTGCTCAGCACCTTGTTAGACAGCCACTCTGAGAGCAGCACACCCTGACACCCCTGTCACAATCACCTCTCTTCCTCCTCCATCTCCCTCACTCCCTCTCTCCCATCCCCCTCTGACTCTTTTTCTCTCCCATCTTTCTCACTTCCTCTCTCCCTCCCCCTCGACCCTTTCCCCCTTACATATCTCTCTACATCCCCCCTCACTCTCTTTCTCCACCAGCTCAACCTCCGTCTGTCTTTCCCCCTCTTTATCTCCCCATATCCTTCACTCCCTCTCTCCATCCCCCTCAGCCTCCGTCTGTCTTTCCCCCTCTTTATCTCCCCATATCCTTCACTCCCTCTCTCCATCCCCCTCAGCCTCCGTCTGTCTTTCCCCCTCTTTATCTCCCCATATCCTTCACTCCCTCTCTCCATCCCCCTCAACCTCCGTCTGTCTTTCCCCCTTTTATCTCCCCATATCCTTCACTCCCTCTCTCCATCCCCCTCAACCTCCGTCTGTCTTTCCCCCTCTTTATCTCCCCATATCCTTCACTCCCTCTCTCCATCCCCCTCAGCCTCCGTCTGTCTTTCCCCCTCTTTATCTCCCCATATCCTTCACTCCCTCTCTCCATCCCCCTCAACCTCCGTCTGTCTTTCCCTCTCTTTATCTCCCCATATCCTTCACTCCCTCTCTCCATCCCCCTCAACCTCCGTCTGTCTTTCCCCCTCTTTATCTCCCCATATCCTTCACTCCCTCTCTCCATCCCCCTCAGCCTCCGTCTGTCTTTCCCCCTCTTTATCTCCCCATATCCTTCACTCCCTCTCTCCATCCCCCTCAGCCTCCGTCTGTCTTTCCCTCTCTTTATCTCCCCATATCCTTCACTCCCTCTCTCCATCCCCCTCAGCCTCCGTCTGTCTTTCCCCCTCTTTATCTCCCCATATCCTTCACTCCCTCTCTCCATCCCCCTCAGCCTCCGTCTGTCTTTCCCCCTCTTTATCTCCCCATATCCTTCACTCCCTCTCTCCATCCCCCTCAGCCTCCGTCTGTCTTTCCCTCTCTTTATCTCCCCATATCCTTCACTCCCTCTCTCCATCCCCCTCAGCCTCCGTCTGTCTTTCCCTCTCTTTATCTCCCCATATCCTTCACTCCCTCTCTCCATCCCCCTCAACCTCCGTCTGTCTTTCCCTCTCTTTATCTCCCCATATCCTTCACTCCCTCTCTCCATCCCCCTCAACCTCCGTCTGTCTTTCCCCCTCTTTATCTCCCCATATCCTTCACTCCCTCTCTCCATCCCTCCCAGCCTCCGTCTGTCTTTCCCTCTCTTTATCTCCCCATATCCTTCACTCCCTCTCTCCATCCCCCTCTGCGTCTCCCTTTCACATCACATCAAATCAAAACAAGTGCTATTTGTCACATGCTTCGTAAACTAACAGTGAGGTGCTCACTTATACGGGCCCTTCCAGACAATATGCGTCGAGAAAGAAAGCATAGAAATGTTATATTAAATACACAATGGGCAATGATAACTTGGCTATATACATGGGGTACTAGTACAGAGTCCATGTGCAGGGGTATGAGGTCATTGAGGTAGATATGTACGTATAACTAGGAATGGCAACGGGATAGATAGTTAACAGTAGCAGCAGCGTATGTGATGAGTCAAAAGAGTTAGTGCAAAAAGGGTCAATGCAGATAGTTTAGGTGGCTATTTGGTTAAGTATTTAACTAACTGTTTAACAGTTTTGTGGATTGGGGTTAGAAGCTGTTCAGGGTCCTGTTGGTTCCAGACTTGGTGCATCGGTACCGCATGAAAACGATTTTTAGAGCCTTCCTCTGACATCGCCTGGAATAGAGGTCTTGGGTGGCAGGGAGCTCGGCCCTCTGTAGCGCCTTACCATGGGTTGCCAAGCAGTTGCCATATCGAGTGGGGATGCAGCCAGTCAAGATGCTCTCGATGGTGCAGCTGTATAACGTTTTGAGGATCTGAGGGCCAAATCCTTCCAGCCTCCTGATGGGGAAGAGGCGTTGTCGTGCCCTCTTCACGACCGTGTTGATGTTTGGACCGTTATAGATCCTTAGTGATGTGGGCAATGAGGAACTTGAAGCTCTCGACCCGCTCCACTACAGCCCCATCGATGTGAACGGGGGCGTGCCCTCCCCTCCGTTTCCTGTAGGCCACAGCCTTTCTACAGTATCTCTCTCTCCATCCCCTCAGCCTTTTCCCCTTTCTTTCTTTCTTTCTTTCTTTCTTTCTTTCTTTCTTTCTTTCTTTCTTTCTTTCTTTCTTTCTTTCTTTCTTTCTTTCTTTCTTTCTTTCTTTCTTTCTTTCTCTCTCTCGCTCTCTCTCTCTCTCTCTCTACCTCTCTCTCTACCTCTCTCCCTCCCCCTCCCCCTCATTCCCTCCCCCTCTCTCCCTCCCCCTCCCCCTCCCCCTCCCCCTCTTTCCCTCCCCCCTCCCCTCCCCCTCTTCCCTCCCCCTCTCCCTCTCCTCTCTCTCCTCTCTCTCTCTCTCTCTCTCTCTCTCTCTCTCTCTCTCTCTCTCTCTCTCTCTCTCTCTCTCTCTCTA
>NC_088243.1:37167809-37170309 GCF_036934945.1 Oncorhynchus masou masou | reverse complement strand
GTTTTATTGTCTGGATTCCATGATTCCGTCCATGTTTTCCTTATCGCCGATTTTACAAGGCCCTACCACACCATTTTGTTGTTGGGGTACGCCCACACCATTTTGTTGTTGGGGTACGCCCAATTACTTCGCCACCATGGCCTATTTATTTCCTTAACTTACATCATTTGCACTCACTGTATATAGACTTTTTGTTTTCTTTTGTTCTACTGTATTATTGACTATGTTTTGTTTACTCCACGTGTAACTCTGTGTTGTTGTATGTGTCGAATTGCTACGCTTTATCTTGGCCAGGTCGCAGTTGCATATCAGAACTTGTTCTCAACTAGCCTACCTGGTTAAATAAAGGTGAAATAAATAAAAAGAATTGGGGGTACGCCTACATCATTTTGTTGTTGGGGTACGCCCACACCATCTGTTGTTGGGGTATGCCCACACCATTTGTTGTTGGGGTACGCCCACACCATTTGTTGTTGGGGTATGCCCACACCATTTGTTGTTGGGGTATTCCCACACCATTTGTTGTTGGGGTATGCCCACACCATTTGTTGTTGGGGTATTCCCACACCATTTGTTGTTGGGGTATGCCCACACCATTTGTATTTGGGGTAATCCCACATCCTTTGTTGTTGGGGTACGCCCACACCATTTGTTGTTGGGGTACGCCCACACCATTTGTTGTTGGGGTATGCCCACACCATTTGTTGTTGGGGTATTCCCACACCATTTGTTGTTGGGGTATGCCCACACCATTTGTTGTTGGGGTACGCCCACACCATTTGTTGTTGGGGTATGCCCACACCATTTGTTGTTGGGGTATGCCCACACCATTTGTTGTTGGGGTATTCCCACACCATTTGTTGTTGGGGTATGCCCACACCATTTGTTGTTGGGGTATTCCCACACCATTTGTTGTTTGGGTATGCCCACACCATTTGTATTTGGGGTATTCCCACACCATTTGTTGTTGGGGTATGCCCACACCATTTGTTGTTGGGGTATGCCCACACCATTTGTATTTGGGGTATTCCCACATCATTTGTATTTGGGGTATTCCCACATCATTTGTTGTTGGGGTACGCCCACACCATTTTGTTGTTGGGGTACGCCCACACCATTTCAACAAGCTGCTTTTTAACATACTTAATTACAATTTTTTGGAAGGAAAACAATTTCACTCATATTGTAATCAATTATTGGTCATATTTCACAGAAATCTGGAAACACTGGACAGTTACTTTAAGTACGTCATTTTTCAATAATTCTTGATTCTTGTCATTTTCAGGGTCCATTGAGAACCCTGAACCCTCTACTTCTAAATACAGTATGTAAAAGCATATCGGTATGTATCTTATCATGTCATACTTGGTATTCCGTAGTACCTAACTCATGTTCACACACAGAGCTACATTATTACCGTGGTATTCCCACTGGTATTTCCTTATTCCCTGAGAGGAACTCCACAATGCTTTTCCATGTTACCGTTTAGCATATCACATTAATATTTGATCAGAATAATTTGTAGCCGAGCGCACCATCAACCTAAGTATGAACATGAGGTCTGCTATGCTGTGTGTGTCTGTGTGTCTGTGTGTGTGCATGTGTGTGTGGATGCGTGTACTCTCTGTGTGTAGTCTGTTGGTTTTTCTCTAAGACCAGGCCCGTGATAGAGGCTTAGCAACAAAAGAGGCATTTGGTGAAGAAGAAGTTCGCTGTAACTGATGATGACTCAATTGGCTAGTGGGGTATGGGGTCTAGATCGAAAACAGCATAGCCCAGTGAGTGCTTTCAGAAAGTATTCAAACCCCTTGACTTTTTCCACATTTTGTCACTGCCCTTCACACAATACCCCATAATGTCAAAATGGAAGTATGCTTTTAGAAAATTGAATGCTGTCTTGATTTAATAAGTATTAAACTCCATTGTCATTGCAAGCCTAAATAAGTCCAGGACTAAAAATGTACTTAACAGATCACATAAAAAGGTGCATGGACTCTGTGTGTGCAATAATAGTGTTTAGCGTGATATCTGAATGTCTACCTCATCTCTGTACCCACACATACAATTTACTGTAAAGTCCCTCAGTTGAGCAGTACATTTCAAACACAGATTCAACCACAAAGACCAGGAAGGTTTGCAGATTCCTTGCAAAGAAGGGCACCTCTTTGTAGATGGATGAAGATATAAAAGCAGATATTGAATATCCCTTTGAGCATGTTGAAGTTATTGATTAAACTATGGATGGGGTGTCAATGCACCCAGTCACTACAAAGATACACGCCCCCTTCATAAGTCAGTTGCCGGAGAAGAAGGAAACCTTAAAACACCAGTACCAACTCTTCATATTGTCAAGCATGGTGTTGGCTGCATCATGTTCTGGGTATGCTTGTCATCCGCAAGGACTAGGGAGTTTTTTGGGATAAAAAAAACCCCGGGAATAGAGCTAAGCACAGGCAAAATGCTAGTGAAAACCCTGGTTCAGTCTGCTTTCCAACAAACA
>NC_088243.1:37145309-37165309 GCF_036934945.1 Oncorhynchus masou masou | reverse complement strand
GGTAGTAGAATGCCCTCCCTGAAGAGCTCAGTGACTTTCAACATGGCACTGTCATAGGATGCCACCTTTCCAACAAGTCAGTTCATCAGATTTATGCCCTGCTAGAGCTGCACTGGTTAACTGCAAGTGCTGTAATTGGGAAGTGGAAACGTCTAGGAGCAACAGCGCCTCAACAGCTAAGTGTTAGGCCACATAAACTCACAGAACGTGACCGCCGAGTGCTGAAGCGTGTAAAAATCATCTGTCCTCGGTTGCAACACTCACTACCGAGTTCCAAACTGTCTCTGGAAGCCACGTTAGCACATCAACTGTTAGTCGGGAGCTTCATGAAATGGGTTTCCATGGCCGAGCAGCCGCACACAAGCCTAAGATCACCATAAGCAATGCCAAGCGTCGGCTAGAGTGGTGTAATGCTCGCCACCATTGAGCAGTGGAAACGCATTCTCTGGACGGACTAATCTGGGTTTAGTGGATGCCAGGAGAACGCTACCTGCCACAACGCATAATGCCAACTGTAAAGTTTGGTGGATGAGGAATAATGGTCTGGGGCTATTTGTCATGGTTTGGGCTAGGCCCCTTAGTTCCAGTGAAGGGAAATCTTAACACGACAGCATTTAATGACATTCTAGACGATTCTGTGCTTCCAAATTTGTGGCAACAGTTTGAGGAAGGTCCTTTCCTATTTCAGCATGACACTACCCCCGTGCACAAAGCGAGGTCCATACAGTAATGGTTTGTCGAGATCATTGTGGAGGAACTTGACTGGCCTGCACAGAGCCCTGACATCAACCCCATCGAACAACTTTGGGATGATTTGTAATGCCGACTGTGAGCCAGGTCTAATCGCCCAACATCAGTGCCTGCCTGACCTCACTAATGCTCTTGTGGCTGAATAGAAGCAAATCCCCACAGCAATGCTCCAAAATCTAGTCCCCACAGCAATGCTCCAACATCTATTCCCCACAGCAATGCTCCAACATCTATTCCCCACAGCAATGCTCCAACATCTATTCCCCACAGCAATGCTCCAACATCTATTCCCCACAGCAATGCTCCACCATCTATTCCCCACAGCAATGCTCCAACATCTATTCCCCACAGCAATGCTCCAACATCTATTCCCCACAGCAATGCTCCACCATCTATTCCCCACAGCAATGCTCCAACATCTATTCCCCACAGCAATGCTCCAACATCTATTCCCCACAGCAATGCTCCAACATCTATTCCCCACAGCAATGCTCCAACATCTATTCCCCACAGCAATGCTCCAACATCTATTCCCCACAGCAATGCTCCAACATCTATTCCCCACAGCAATGCTCCAACATCTATTCCCCACAGCAATGCTCCACCATCTATTCCCCACAGCAATGCTCCAACATCTATTCCCCACAGCAATGCTCCACCATCTATTCCCCACAGCAATGCTCCAACATCTATTCCCCACAGCAATGCTCCAACATCTATTCCCCACAGCAATGCTCCAACATCTATTCCCCACAGCAATGCTCCAACATCTATTCCCCACAGCAATGCTCCAACATCTATTCCCCACAGCAATGCTCCAACATCTATTCCCCACAGCAATGCTCCAACATCTATTCCCCACAGCAATGCTCCAACATCTATTCCCCACAGCAATGCTCCAACATCTATTCCCCAGCAGCAATGCTCCAACATCTATTCCCCACAGCTCCAACATCTATTCCCCACAGCAATGCTCCACCATCTATTCCCCACAGCAATGCTCCAACATCTATTCCCCACAGCAATGCTCCAACATCTATTCCCCACAGCAATGCTCCAACATCTATTCCCCACAGCAATGCTCCAACATCTATTCCCCACAGCAATGCTCCAACATCTATTCCCCACAGCAATGCTCCAGCACGTAGTGGAAAGCCTTCCCAGACGAGTGGAGGATGTTACAGCAGTAAAGGGTGACCAACTCCATATTAATACCAATGATTAATGTCCACATACTTTTGGTCATGTTGTGTATATTACCTTTAAGTCACTTTGGATAAAGCCGTCTTCCAAAAAGGACATGTCCCAGTGGAACTCATTTATCAACATATAAGTAGAAATATGTATATTTGCCATTATGAATAAGGCGTACACAAAGCCTGGCTGAGATGTATGGTTCATTTTGTGCATACATTCAAACTGCTCACGATTGATAAATGAGACCTATTGAGTGTTGGTTTGTGCAGTAGAGTTTCAGCTAAAGTTTGATGCCAAAAGAGAGTGAGGATCATCCCTACTGAGGTTCACACACGTCTTAGTTGCATAGTAAAGGTGGTGTAGTGAGCGGTTGTGGTCCGTCTGCATTCAAGGCTCTAAATGCACAATTGGAAAAAAAAAAAAATCAATTTTTTCTTTTATTTTTACCCTTCAAGTGCCAACTAAAGCGGCGTGTGTGTGAGTGTGTCTTGCCCTCCGTAACGGCTTTTGTTTTTCACCACAAAAAAGTTAACGGATGACAAGGTGCTGCGTGCCCTGAAATTATGGCCTGTTTATGCATATTTATTTCCCTGACAGTTTAATTATTTTTGCCCCATTGGATGGAGCACATAAAAACTCCCCCGTCCCCCGATTGTAATTAGTATTCCCGGGAAATTATAACGGAGTTGTTTCGAATGCTGTCATTTTCAGGGGCCGTGTTGGAATTATGTCTCAATCAGTACAAGCTGAAATAATTACTTGTATACTTCTAACTACCCACATTTACCAAATGGCGTGCAATTTACAGCCATCAAGTCCTGCAAAGCAATCATTGGGCCAACTATAAATTCCTAGCAGTCCAACAGATGGATCGTGTTGCTGTGTTATTGTCAAGTCTATCTTTCTGTATTGGGGTGAGGGTGGGCAGTGTGTGTGTGTGTGCTGTTACCGTGACATCCCAATACTGAGATACACCCACCCCCCACCCTAACTGCCAGAGACCCCCCAGACAGAGGAAGCGACCAGTTTAAGTGACTATTCCCACACACACCATTAAACAGACTCAACATGGGCACAGGGGTGAACACAGATACAAGCACACACATTGTCCTTTCAGTGATTCCTCACACACATCATTAGACAGTGGTGGAGGAATCTGTTTATTGTTGATGTATCTGCAGGTCTAGGCCTCTCCACTCTGCTCTCACCAACTCTCCAATCTATACTGCTGTTTGTAGTTACAGGTTCATATACTGAAAAGCAATGATGTGGTGGGATATACAGCATATCAGATTACTACTGCGATAAAATCACAATCTGTCCCGTTCTGAGGGATATTTTGCTTTATATAACTTGGATATGGGTCATATTTAAGCCTGTCAGGGCTGGAAGGAAATGACTGCCCTGGTTACAAAGCTGCTATAGTCTGAAGAGGTAAATAACAGCTTGTTGTTCTCTGGTTTGTATCTGACATGGCCTTAGTGATCCAGGCCCCTTGGCCTCCTCTCTCTGCCTGCCTGCCCCTCTCCCTCCCTGGATATAAGAGTCACCATGCTCCCCTTGTTCTCTGGAGCAACGGGGATACAGGGGGATACAGGGGGAGACAGTGTATTGGTAAAGGAACGAAGACCCACCAACAAAGACAGTGGTAGGAAAAGAAGAACCAATATACCCACACACAGGGAGTCATGCAGGCACACACACACACACACACACACACACACACACACACACACACACACACACACACACACACACACACACACACACACACACACACACACACACACACACACACACACACACACACACACACACACACACACACACACACACACACACAGGGAGTCATGCAGGCACACACACACACACACACACACACAGGGAGTCATGCAGGCACAGACACACACACAGGGAGTCATGCAGGCACAGACATAGACACAGGGAGTCATGCAGGCACACACACACACAGGGAATCATGCAGGCACAGACACACACACAGGGAGTCATGCAGGCACACACACACACACACAGGGAGTCATGCAGGCACACACACACAGGGAGTCATGCAGGCACAGACACACACACACAGGGAGTCATGCAGGCACACACACACACACACACACACACACACACACACACACACACACACACACACACACACACAGGGAGTCATGCAGGCACATACACACACACACAGGGAGTCATGCAGGCACACACACGCACACACACAGGGAGTCATGCAGGCACACACACACAGGGAGTCATGCAGGCACATACACACACACACAGGGAGTCATGCAGGCACACACACACACACACACACACACACACACACACACACACACACACACACACACACACACACACACACACACACACACACACACACACACACACACACACACACACACACACACACAGGGAGTCATGCAGGCACATACACACACACACAGGGAGTCATGCAGGCACACACACACACACACAGGGAGTCATGCAGACACACACACACACACAGGGAGTCATGCAGGCACAGACGCACACACAGGGAGTCATGCAGGCACAGACACACACACGCCTGGCAAATCAAACACACAAACACACCACGCAGCAGCCAGACCCATTAATTTGATGTAACTACATAAACTTCCTTTTCTGTTGTCCTTGAGAACCTCTCGACTGATCCTCTCTTATTACTGTAGGCTCCCTCCCTCCCTCCCTCCCTCCCTCCCTCCCTCCCTCCCTCCCTCCCTCCCTCCCTCCCTCCCTCCCTCCCTCCCTCCCTCCCTCCCTCCCTCCAATCTTGTGTGTGTGTGTGTGTGTGTGTGTGTGTGTGTGTGTGTGTGTGTGTGCGTGCGTGCGTGCGTGCGTGCGTGCGTGCGTGCGTTTTCTTTCCCTGGCATACATTTGTGTTGCATTAACAGAGAGAAGAGCTGGGGCCTAATCCCTCTGGGATAGGCCACTCATGTTCTGTTTCAAACCAACATAATTACAGGCAGCGTATCCACTCACCTATTGGACTCCTTTACAAACCCAGCACCCCAGCAGAGACACAGACAACATAATTACTTCTCTTTTCTCATTTATGGGAGGGAAATCTGCTATCAAACCTGAGAGAGAGCGAGGAGCAGAGGGGTAGGTGTTTATGAGGGGCAAGGAAATTGTATTATTTTCAAATGAGTTGATGGAATGGGATGTGGTATGTGTCTGAGTATACCTGGCCAGGTATTGAACTTGTGTCACCTGCTTTACATTAGACTGTATTTGCCCACTGAGCTAAAGCCTCAAACACATTGTCGGAGAACTAGTTCCATCTCTCTCTGAAGAACTCTGCGTTTGACTGACCAGATTGTCATGGTAAGTCAAGGAATTATTTGGGATCATTTTCAAGAGTTTACACCTGAGCCATTAACATTGCCAGTGGCGATATTTCCAAACATATTGTAACACATGTTTGATTTTGGGGAATTACTTTTGTTCCTTCCATTGGTATATTTTCACACATCTTTGAATGTAAGGCTTTTTAGAAGGCCTTTCGATCCTCCCAGGGGAGAATAATTAGAGTAAATAATAAACACACAAACACACACGTTTATTTCCCCCATATGGTATTTTCTTTACATGCTGGAACAGTAGAGTTGAGTTGCCTTGTGTAGCTATACTATGCTGTGAACAAAAATATACTGTACATCCATTATGAATCATGAACACAGTACAGAGGCTCTTGTTCCCTGTGCGTTACCTCAGGAGCCCTCTGCCAGCTGCACACAGGTGATAAAGTCAGGTTAGAGGTGGACTGGTGAAGGTCCAAGGTCTCGTTGCTCTCTGTATCTTTCTCTCTGTGTATCTCTCTCTCTCTGTGTATCTCTTTCTCTTTCTCTGTATCTCTATCTCTGTGTATCTCTCTCTTTATATCTCTCTCACTCTCTCTCTCTGCATCTCTCTCTCTGTGGATCTCTCTCTGTCTCTCTCTCTCTCTCTCTCTCTCTTTCTCTGTCTCGGTCTAGTTATCTGAGGCATCAAGCACTGGGAGCTCTGAGGCCCCTGGCTGTGGGTGTGTTGTCTACGTGTCCGTTTGTGTGTGTGTTAGTGTGTGTGTGTGTGTTAGTGTGTGTGTGTGTGTGTGTGTGTGTGTGTGTGTGTGTGTGTGTGTTAGTGTGTGTGTGTCAGGTTAGAAAATCCTGTAGAAGTGATGGTGTCTTTCCACGGCCCAATGGTTTGCCATGTACAGAACACACACACACACACACACACACACACACACACACACACACACACACACACACACACACACACACACACACACACACACACACACACACACACACACACACATACACACACACACACACACACACACACACACACACACGCACACACACGCACACACACGCACACACACACACACACACACACACCATCCCAAAAGGCTAGACTGAAATGATTGAGATTCTATCCCCACGCCTGAGGAGCTATGTGTACACTAGTGCTGGTCTGGACTGAAACACACACACACACACACACACACACACACACACACACACACACACACACACACACACACACACACACACACACACACACACACACACACACACACACACACACACACACCATGCTGACAGAATTCATTGTGATTCAATCTTTGACATCTTCTGTTTTTAACTTTGTGATGAGTTCAGTGTCAATTCGGAATAGAACAGACTGGCTCTATTTGAACAAACCTAACACAATGGTCAGTCTAGGCGCAGGCGGTAGTGCTATAGGTTCAGGGGTGCATTGGGGAGAAAGGGCTGAGTTTGATGAATAAACAAGTTGTGGGTGTGTCGAGGCTTGGCCCCTCACTGGCCAATCAGAATGTGCTCCACAGCTAAATATGTGGGTGCTTCAAGTTGTGTATTTACGGTCTTTTACGTATTTCCTTGGAATCAACTCCAATTCCAATGTTAGTCCGTTTTCGTTTGTTGAACGACTTACAGAAACAAAGTAGCAAAATGTAGACCTATCTAAGCTAAATATATTAACGTGAACCCATTTGCAGTCCACATTGTTCTCAGTAATTGCATGGCTTCAATAGCATTTACACTGATATAGGGGCTAGGCCTATTGTAAATTGCATTATGGCTGAGCATGGACATGACAAATATTGTCAGTAAGCAAGATTAAATAAATTATTGATAAGGCCTAAACATTTTTTTTTCAAGAATTTTAATCAAATTCTAAACAAAATGAAACAGCAACATAGAAAAAGAAATAGGTTGTGGCACAGTTACAGGCACCTTCATTTCTCCCGTGAGCATGTAGCATCATAACATCATTGACTATGGAGGGTTTTAAGCACATCCAAACGTTTCACTTTAGCTGGACAGTAGAAAGGGAGAATGTCCACTACTCACTGTTATACTGCTCCCAAATAGGCCTGTATTTGAGGAACATACAGTGGGGCAAAAAAGTATTTAGTCAGCCACCAATTGTGCAAGTTCTCCCACTTAAAAAGATGAGAGAGGCCTGTACTTTTCATCATAGCTACACTTCAACTATGACAGACAAAAATGAGAAAAAAAAATCCAGAAAATCACATTGTAGGATTTTTAATGAATTTATTTGCAAATTATGGTGGAAAATAAGTATTTGGTCACTTACAAACAAGCAAGATTTCTGGTTCTCGCAGACCTGTAACTTCTTCTTTAAGAGGCTCCTCTGTCCTCCACTCGTTACCTGTATTAATGGCACCTACTGGAACTTGTTATCAGTATAAAAGACACCTGTCCACAACCTCAAACAGTCACACTCCAAACTCCACTATGGCCAAGACCTAAATACTTTTTTCCCCACTGTATTCAGATCCTTCTTTACAGATCAGATCGCATTCACACGTCTCACGTTGTCACCATAATACCAGGAAGGTGAACCATTATAATACGTTTGGTTGTAATAACATTTGATGACAAACAGGCAAGAATAAATACAAGAATAAATACATGTAAAAATGTAATGATATCATAAAATCGGCAGTATACAAAAAGACAAGTCAATTGCTGTTGAACCAGCCTTCGTTGTGGTAGGACTAAGGGAGAGCTTGGGTTTTGAACATGTGAAACAGAAAACGAGCTATTTTTACAGGTTACCGATAACTTTTAAATATGAGGTTCACCGGGTATTCACCGAGGTTCTCGTCTCTCGGTTCACGATCAGCATGATGGGCATCCTGCACGGCAGAAATGATGTGGGCCTGCCTACAATGAATCAAAAAAAAATGGACTGTCAGCTCACTGTTTTACTCCTCTCAAACTTGATATTTTAATAAAGCTTTGGTGATTAAGATGTATTTCCAAGCGGTTTCAGGAGCCAAACCCTTTATCGACAGCCTTGACTTTTTTTGCGATCGCATTGGGCAGACAAGGTATTAATTGAGAGGATGAATGCTTGTTTTTTAAAATCAAATTTAACAAAATGGGAAAACGTTTGTTTTTTATGTTTCAAAATACGAAGTACACAGGCACCAAAACCACATGGTCCATGTGCATAAGGGCAGTGCCCAAATTCATGTCATAATCAACTGCTTTACCGCTAAGAACAGCTTTTGTTTGGCCTTAAATATCTCCATCTGCGCTGCCTGAAATTAACACTTTGGATCATGTTATTAAGGACACCTCAAATATTTCCACCCCTCCCATCTGAGCGCAAGTGAGCTGATATAAGACAGGTAAATTGCAGAACAAGGCGTTACGGCTGAGAAATGCCCGTGCGCCAGTTTCTACGTGACGAAATTGCAAACTGACGTGTTTGAGACTAGCGCCGCCTTAACGCCAGCCAAAAACAGAGTCCCGGAATAGAATAGAATAAAATAAAATAGATTAGAGAAGCATATCATTCTATATGGAGAAGATCAGTGGAAGGCAGCGCTGACCCACGCCTGCACCACGCCATCACGACGTGATGGTGTCACGTCCACTCTTCCAGCCTGCCCCGCTGCCCTGGCCGTCCACTTTTGATGAGGTCAGCAGGCGCAGCTCACCGTCCCGCACAACGCTCTACTTCTGTCCTGTCCTCTTTTGATGAGGTCACAAGGGATGGACAGGGAGATAGGAGGTCAACAAGGCCTCAGGGCTAACACTCGCTTGTGTGTGTGTGTGTGTGAGTGTGTGTCCTAGCCAGTTGTCATTGGTATGTATAAACACACAGTCCATTGACCATTGGGTATGTGATAACACACACACACACTTCAGCACCAGGCTAGTTTTCCTTCAGCTAGAGCTTGGGAACAGTTATCATCGGCCAACGTCCCTGCTTTTTCAGGCCTCACACACACACACATACAGACACACACACACAGACACGCACACCTATCCGTGCAGGGCAGTGAGAATCCCTCTGACCTCCATGTGTTGTCAGAAGGACGTTCCGTAGACTTCGATCACATGCCCCAGTGTCCCACTTACAGATTCACACACATATTATCGTGTGTGTGTGTGTTTGAGCCCTCCACCAAAGGTTACTGATGGCGGTGACAGGCTCCAGAAAGCCCCCCTAAACCCAGCAGATTTACCCAGCAGCTGCTGCTCCGGCCTGGGCCTTGCTGTCCTCTCACATCCCCCTCTCTCTCTGGAGCTCATCAGGTGGACGCACACACCACCACCCACACACACACACACACACACACACACACACACACACACACACACACACACACACACACACACACACACACACACACACACACACACACACACACACACACATACACACACATACATACACACTCACACCAGATGGGCCAGGGGCCCTCGTCGTCGACCCGACCCAATCAGGGGAGGACGTAGACAGATGGAAAGTTGGCACCAGGTCCTTAGGAGGCGTGGGAAAGGAAAGGTGTGTGGAGAGATGCCTGCCTGTGGATACAATATGACACCCAGAGAGACAGGAGGAGATTCACTTTAGCTTTTAGGATTTGTCACCTCTCTGCTAAGCCTTGCTTGAAGTGACCATAGAGTAGACTACGGTAGATATACTGTACATTTGTTGGTTAAGGGTGTATAAGGAAGCATTTCCCTGTAAGGTCTACCTACACCTGTCGTATTCGACGCTTCTGACAAATTCACGTCTTTGATTTGAAAATAATTGAATTGATTTGACATGTCTGGTACACCTCACGTTGGTGTACATACATTCAGTTATTAACTGTTCAATGAGTGTAATCATCTAATCACTGTGCACATTTTTTCATGCTCTGAAACAAGTACATTGCTTTTTAGAAGTGCTCCCTTTTAACAGAAACATAATCAGCATTCAACCATTTCCTCAAGGGTCTGATAGCGGTGACAGGTTGGGAGGTGACAGGGTGGGAGGTGGCAGAGTGGGAGGTGGCAGGGTAGGAGGTGACAGGTTGGGAGGTGACAGGGTGGGAGGTGACAGGGTGGGAGGTGACAGGGTGGGAGGTGGCAGGGTGGGAGGTGACAGGGTGGGAGGTGACAGGTTGGGAGGTGGCAGGGTGGGAGGTGACAGGGTGGGAGGTGACAGGGTGGGAGGTGACAGGGTGGGAGGTGGCAGGGTGGGAGATGACAGGGTGGGAGATGGCAGGGTGGGAGGTGACAGGGTGGGAGGTGACAGGGTGAGAGGTGACAGGGTGGGAGGTGACAGGGTGGGAGGTGACAGGGTGGGAGATGACAGGGTGAGAGGTGACAGGGTGGGAGGTGGCAGGGTGGGAGGTGACAGGGTGGGAGATGACAGGGTAGGAGGTGACAGGG
The DNA here is from genome assembly GCF_036934945.1 of Oncorhynchus masou masou. Taxonomy (NCBI): domain Eukaryota; kingdom Metazoa; phylum Chordata; class Actinopteri; order Salmoniformes; family Salmonidae; genus Oncorhynchus; species Oncorhynchus masou. The sequence goes on along the minus strand of NC_088243.1, from coordinate 37,154,615 downwards.
TGGGAGATGACAGGGTGGGAGGTGACAGGGTGGGAGGTGACAGGGTGGGAGATGACAGGGTAGGAGGTGACAGGGTGGGAGGTGACAGGGTGGGAGATGACAGGGTAGGAGGTGACTTCATGTTAGAACAAAGCTTCCTTGAGATTTTGAAGTTTCTGTGTTAAAAACATATTTGCACAGGCATATCAGCAGGTTTGGTAAAATGCATTACGAGTATTTGTGTACCCATTAGTACTGTACAACCATTCTACCGTGTCTTTAGGAATACTAGATGATGATCATGTTAGGTCCAAAGAAGTTATAGTAATGTTATAGGTATATTTACTCTGTACTTAAATACTGTTGGTCAATTACAAATTAATCAGACATGAGTAGATTTTACCTTAATCAAATACAATTTATTTATTTTTCAGACGCGCCGAATACAACCGCCTAGCGAGAAAGAGAGCAGTATAACTGATATCAGGTCGGTGAAGTCCTAATTACAGGGAGAGATAAGACTCAGAACGGTTCCATTCCTGACTAAAAGGTACCTTAATGCCCTAAAGCGTATCACATATCAGCAGCAGTCAATAAATCCCTCTGTGTGCGTGTGTTTGTGTGTGTGTGCATGTTTGTGTGTGCGCGCGTGTACACGGTACTTTGTTGAAACACCTTTGGCAGTGATTACTGCCTCAAGTCTTCTTGGATATGATGCTACAAGCTTGGGTGGTGGTGTGTGTGGTGTGTGTATGGGTGGTGGTGGGTGCATCCACACACCTGTATTTGGGGAGTTTCTCCCATTCCACTCCACAGATCCTCTCAAGCTTTGCCTGGATGGATGGGGAGCGCTGCTGCAAAGCTATTTTCAGGTCTCTCTCGATGTTCGATCGGGTTCAAGTCCGGGCTCTGGTTGGGCTTGTCCCGAAGCTACTCCTGCGTTGTCGTGGCTGTGTGCTTAGGGTTGTTGTCCTGTTGGAAGGTGAACCTTAGCCCCAGCCTGAGGTCCTGAGCGCTGTGGAGCAGGTTTTCATCAAGGATCTCTCTATACTTTGCTACATTCATCTTTCCCTCGATCCTGACTACTGTCCCAGTTCCTGCTGCTGAAAAACATCCCCACAGCATGATGCTGCCACCACCATGCTTCACCGTAGTGAAGGTGCTAGGTTTCCTCCAGATGTGACACTTGGCATCCAGGTCAAAGAGTTCAATCTTTGTTTCATCAGACCAAAGAATCTTGTTTCTCATGGTCTTAGAGTCCTTTAGGTGCTTTTGGGGGTATGTCATGTGCCTTTTACTGAGGAGTGGCTTATTTCTGGCCACTCTACCATAAAGGCCTGATTGGTGGAGTGCTGCAGAGATGGTTGTTCTTCTGGAAGGTTCTCCCATCTCCACACAGGAACTCTAGAGCTCTGTCAGAGTGACCATCGGGTTCTTGGTGACCTCCCTGACCATGGCCCTTCTCCCCAGATTGCTCAGTTTGGCCAGCTACCAACTCTAGGAAGAGTCTTGGTGGATTCAAACTTCTACCATTTAAGAATGATGGAGGCCACTGTGTTCTTGGGAACCTTCAATGTTGCAGAAATGTTTTGGTAGCCTTCCCCAGATCTGTGCCTCTACACAATCCTGTCTCAGAGCTCTATGGAGAATTCCTTCAACCTCATGGCTTGGTTTAGGTTGTGACATGCACTGTCAACTGTGGGATGTTATATAGACAGGTATGTGTGCCTTTCCAAATCATGTCCAGTTAATTGAATTTACCACCAATCAAGTTGTAAAAACATCTAAATGATTATCAATGGAAACAGGATGCACCTGAGCTCAATTTCGAGGCTCATAGCAAAGGGTTTGAGTACTTATGAAAATAAGGTATTGCAGTTTTTTATGTTTAGGAAAAAAATTATATTTGATCCATTTTAGAATAATTCTGTAACGTAACAAAATGTGGAAAAAGTCAGGGGGTCTGAATACTTTCAGAAATCACTCTATTTTCTGAGAAGGGCATATTTTTCTGCTTATACAATAATAAAGTTGTGCATTTCCATTTGCTTTCTGTTGTAAAGAGCAAACTAATCCATTATAACACATATAGTGCCTTCAGAAAGTATTCACACCCCTACATTGTGCTGTGTTACAGGCTGAATTCAAAATAAAGCAATTTCACCCATCTACACACAACTCCTCTTAATGACAAATTTAAAACATGTTTTTTTTTGCAAATGTATTGAAAATTAAATTAAATGTCTAATTGACTCAAGCACTCTTGAGTCAATACTTTGTAGATGCAACTTTGGCAGTGAATACAGCTTTGAATCCTTCTGGGAAAGTCTCTAAGAGCTTTCCACACCTGGATTGTGCAACAATTGCCCAAAATGATTTTTTCAAAATTTTTCAAGCTCTGTCAAATTGGTTATTTTTCATTGCTATAAAACCTATTTTATCCTGAAAAACTCTCCAATCTTTAACAATTACAAGCACACCCATAAAATGATTCGGCCACTACTTTGCTTGTGTGATACTTAGTAATGTGTTGGATTTGCCCCAAACATAACACTTTGTATTCAGGCCAAAAAGTGAATTGCTTTTTGCGAACAGGATGTATGTTTTGGAATATTTGTATTCTGTACAGGCATCCTTCTTTTCAATTAGGTTAGTATTGTGGAGTAACTACAATGTTGTTGATCCATCCTCCGTTTCCTCCTATCACAGCCATTCAACTCGGCAACTGTTTTAATGTCACCATGTGCCTCATGGAGAAATCCCTGAGCAGTTTCCTTCCTACCGGCAACTGAGTTAATAACTTCACCATGCTGAAATGGATATTCAATGTTGTTTTTTTACCCATCTACCAATACGCGCCCTTGTTTACGAGGTATTGGAAAAACACCCTGGTCGTTGTAGTTGAATTTGTGTTTGAAATTCACTGCTCGACTGAGGGACCATACAGATACAGTAATTGTATGTGTGGGGTACAGAGATGAGGTGGTCATAAAAAACACATGTTCAACACTATTATTGTACACAGAGTGAGTCCATGCAACCTGTGTTACTAGTTAATAGAGTTGGCTGAAGACATTTCAGCTTCAAATGTTTAATAAATGTGTAAAATAAAAAGGGAAAAAACGTAATTCCACTTTGACATTATGGGGTACTGTACGTAACTCCACTTTGACATTATGGGGTACTGTACGTAATTCCACTTTGACATTATGGGGTACTGTGTGTAATTCCACTTTGACATTATGGGGTACTGTGTGTAATTCCACTTTGACATTATGGGGTACTGTGTGTAATTCCACTTTGACATTATGGGGTACTGTACATAATTCCACTTTGACATTATGGGGTACTGTACGTAATTCCACTTTGACATTATGGGGTATTGTGTGTAATTCCACTTTGACATTATGGGGTACTGTGTGTAATTCCACTTTGACATTATGGGGTACTGTGTGTAATTCCACTTTGACATTATGGGGTACTGTACATAATTCCACTTTGACATTATGGGGTACTGTACGTAATTCCACTTTGACATTATGGGGTATTGTGTGTAATTCCACTTTGACATTATGGGGTACTGTACGTAATTCCACTTTGACATTATGGGGTACTGTGTGTACTTCCACTTTGACATTATGGGGAACTGTACGTAACTCCACTTTGACATTATGAGGTACTGTACGTAATTCCACTTTGACATTATGGGGTACTGTACGTAATTCCACTTTGACATTATGGGGTACTGTATGTAACTCCACTTTGACATTATGGGGTACTGTGTGTAATTCCACTTTGACATTATGGGGTACTGTACGTAACTCCACTTTGACATTATGGGGTACTGTACGTAACTCCACTTTGACATTATGGGGTACTGTGTGTAATTCCACTTTGACATTATGGGGTACTTTGTGTAATTCCACTTTGACATTATGTGGTACTCTGTGTAATTCCACTTTGACATTATGGGGTACTGTACGTAATTCCACTTTGACATTATGGGGCACTGTACATAATTCCACTTTGACATTATGGGGTACTGTACGTAATTCCACTTTGACATTATGGGGTACAGTGTGTAATTCCACTTTGACATTATGGGGTACTGTGTGTAATTCCACTTTGGCATTATGGGGTACAGTGTGTAATTCCACTTTGACATTATGGGGTACTGTGTGTAATTCCACTTTGACATTATGTGGTACTGTGTGTAATTCCACTTTGACATTATGTGGTACTCTGTGTAATTCCACTTTGACATTATGGGGTACTCTACGTAATTCCACTTTGACATTATGGGGACTGTGTGTAATTCCACTTTGGCATTATGGGGTACAGTGTGTAATTCCACTTTGACATTATGGGGTACTGTGTGTAATTCCACTTTGACATTATGTGGTACTCTGTGTAATTCCACTTTGACATTATGGGGTACTGTACGTAATTCCACTTTGACATTATGGGGTACTGTACGTAATTCCACTTTGACATTATGTGGTACTGTACGTAATTCCACTTTGACATTATGGGGTACGGTACGTAATTCCACTTTGACATTATGGGGTACTGTACGTAATTCCACTTTGACATTATGTGGTACTGTGTGTAATTCCACTTTGACATTATGGGGTACTGTACGTAATTCCACTTTGACATTATGGGGTACTGTACGTAATTAATTGTACTGTGTGTAAGCCAGTGACAGTAACATCTCAATTTATTCCATTTTAAATTCAGGTTGTAACACAACAAAATGTGGAAACAGTCAAGGGGTGCAAATACAGGCACTGTGAAGGCACTGTGAAGCCGCTGTGTATCTAGTTGTGATATACAATTTGGCAGCCATATTACTTCTAAATTCTCTCTATCTATCGAACTAACCCTTGTATTATGTAAAAAAAAATGCATATGTGAAGGTCATTTTTCTCTCTCTCTCTCTATATATATAAATATATATATATATATATATATATATATATATATATATATATATATATATATATATATATATATATATATATATAAATAATAAATAATTGTAACACGATGTAATGGAATAACAGTGGTAATTTTTATATTTATATATTTATTTATATATATATATATATATATATAAATAAATATATAAATATAAAAATTACCACTGTTATTCCATTACATATATATATATATATATATATAAATAAATATATAAATATAAAAATTACCACTGTTATTCCATTACATCGTGTTACTATTATTTACTTTTCAGTTTGTGTCATTTGGAATTGTACATTATTATGTTCCGGACATTGTTTTGTATATCTGTATATTCTGATATGTATTATACTGTATACACAGACTGTACTCCCTTGTCTACTTATCGTTGAGCTGTATTTAGATTTGTTTGCTATCTCCGTATTGTTTTATGCCCCAGTGTGTTGTCACTGTTATCTCGGCCCACTCTCTCTCACACACACACACACACACACACACACACACACACACACACACACACACACACACACACACACACACACACACACACACACACACACACACACACACACACACACACACACACACACACAAAGTGTCACACTCTCTTTTAGCAGTAAACAACCAAACAACTCACCTAGAAATGTAGTTTGTTTCTAATAATATGTGTTCCGTCCGACTGTCTACCCTTTAATTTCCCCCAGTTACACACTGTCCACCTAGAGATATAATGATGTCTTTCTGTCTGACACACACACACACACGCGCGCACACACACACGCACACACACACACACACACGCACGCACAAACACACACGCACGCACGCACAAACACACACACACACACACACACACACATACAGAGAGAGAGACAGGGTCTGTCCCGTGGGTCCTGCAGTGAGGTTGTTATATCAGGGCTAGGCAGGAGGGCTTTGAAATTGGCCCTTTCCTTCATGTGACAATTGTACCTGCTGCTAGGCCATTAGACCACTTACTGTAGCCCCTCGCTCTCTCACTCCCCACCTCCACCACCGCATGACATGGACACGGTGTTCGTGTCCGCGTGCATGAGACGGTTGGACAATGTGTCCGTCTGCTATCGGTAAAGCGGTGTCAGTTGTTATAAGGACCTTTTGTACTTATTTTATTCACCAATTTTTGGGTCATTCTTTAATATTTTTTCATTTAACATTTTATTTAACTCGGCAAGTCAGCTAAGAACAAATTGTCATTTCCAATGACGGCCTGCAGAAAGGCAAATGGCCTCCTGCGGAGACGGGGGACTAAATATAAAAATACATTAAATACAAATATAGGACAAATCACACATCACAACAAGAGAGACAACACAACACTACATAAAAAGAGACCTTCTTGCAAAGGCACTTAAATTACGTTTGAAATGAACTTCATATGTCATATTTCAAACGTACAAATGGATAGAATTTCAATGGAAATGTTCCTCTCTCTCTCCCCTGGCCACAGTACATTGGTGGGCTGAATGGTGGGCTGACCAGAGTCCATAGCGCCCTCTATCTATCCTATGGTGAACTGCAGCCTGCTCTCTGCACAGTGGCAAAAAGCTTTAAAGCTCAGACTGTGTGTTCCTTTGCTACCGAGAACCATTGTAAGTAACTCAGAACACACACACGCGCACACACACACACACACCAAGCCGTCTGAGAGCTGACCTGGATGAACTTGCCCTCGCCTATTGACTGCTGTGATTGATGCCTGGTCAGCCCAGGTCTGATAATTCCTCTGCAGATGTCAACAGCCTGCGACCACAGGGTCATCATCGTCTTTAACATTTCACACACACGCACGCACACACACTCACACGCGGTCAGTCACATGCACACTCTCTCACTCACACTCGCACGACAGCAGCAGTCGACTGCTCGAATGTGTACAATAAGGCACCACCATACAGCCATACATACACTTATCCATGCTTTCCCTTCATTGTGATTATGCACTCGTGTAAGAGGGGTTGTGTGTGTGCTTGCATGAGTGCGTGTCACACAGATATGACTCCGAGGAGACAAAGGAGGACCTGTGTGACATTTGTGCAATGCTGCGTAGCTCTGTGTGTGTGTGTGTTTGAATGAGAGTGTGTGTAGCAGTTATTGACTCATATTGACAGAGTGGTTGGTGTGGTTGGCTAGTGCATATTTAAGACCCTCCGTATTCAGTTAGGCAGGAGAGGAGAGACTGAGAAAACGGAAGGGGAGAGGAGAGGGGAGACTGAGAGGAGAGAAGGGAAGGGGAGAGGAGAGACTGAGAGGAGAGGAGGGAAGGGGAGAGGAGAGACTGAGAGGAGAAGAGAGGAGGGGAGGGGAGGGAGAGACTGAGAGGAGAGGAGGGGCTGGGAGAGGAGAGACTAAGAGGAGAGGAGGGAAGAGGAGAGGAGAGGGGAGACTGAGAGGAGGGAAGGGAGGAGAGGGGAGAGGAGAGACTGAGAGGAGAGGAGGGAAGGGGAGAGGAGAGGGGAGACTGACAGGAGAGGAGGGGAGAGGAGAGACTGAGAGGAGAGGAGGGAAGGGGAGAGGAGAGGGGAGACTGAGAGGAGAAGAGGGAAGGGGAGAGGAGAGACTGAGAGGAGAGACTGAGAGGAGAGGAGAGACTGAGAGTAGAGGAGGGGAGGGGAGGGGAGGGGGAGGGGAGAGGAGAGGAGAGACTGAGAGGAGAGGAGGGGAGAGGAGAGACTGAGAGGAGGGGAGGGGAGGGGAGGGGAGGGGGGGGGGGAGGAGGAGAGGAGAGGGAGAGGAGAGGAGAGGAGAGGAGAGGAGAGGAGAGGAGAGGAGAGGAGAGGAGAGGAGAGGAGAGGAGAGGAGAGGAGAGGGAAGAGAGGAGAGGAGAGGAGAGGAGAGGAGAGGAGAGGAGAGGAGAGGAGAGGAGAGGAGAGGAGGGAAGGGGAGAGACTGAGAGGAGAGGAGGGGAAGGGAGAGCAGAGGAGAGACTCAGAGGAGAGGAGGGGAGGGGAGAGACTGAGAGGAGAGGAGAGGAGAGGAGAGAAGGGAATGGAGAGCAGAGACTGAGGAGAAGATGGGAGGAGAGACTGCGAGGAGAGGAGGAGAGATTAGAGGAGAGACTGAGAGGAGAGGAGGGGAGACGAGAGGAGAGACTGAGAGGAGAAGATGGGAGGAGAGACTGAGAGGAGAGGAGGGGAGACGAGAGGAGAGACTGAGAGGAGAGGAGGGGAGATGAGAGGAGAGACTGAGAGGAGAGGGGGGGAGACGAGAGGAGAGGAGGGGAGAGGAGAGGAGAGACTGAGAGGAGAGGGGGGAAGGGAAGGGGAGAGACTGAGAGGAGAGGAGTGAAGGGAGAGCAGAGGAGAGACTCAGAGGAGAGGAGGGGAGGGGAGAGACTGAGAGGAGAGTAGAGGAGAGGAGAGGAGAGGAGGGAAGTGAAGGGAGAGCAGAGACTGAGAGGAGAAGATGGGAGGAGAGACTGAGAGGAGTGGAGGGTAGTGGGGAGGAGAGACTGAGAGCAGAAAATGGGAGGAGAGACTGAGAGGAGAGGAGGGGAGATGAGAGGAGAGACTGAGAGGAGAGGAGGGTAATGGGGAGGAGAGACTGAGAGGATATGGAAGGAGAGACTGAGAGGAGAGGAGGGGAGATGAGAGGAGAGACTGCGAGGAGAGGAGGGGAGATGAGAGGAGAGACTGAGAGGAGAGGAGGGGAGACAAGAGGAGAGACTGAGAGGAGAAGATGGGAGGAGAGACTGAGAGGAGAGGAGGGTAGACGAGAGGAGAGACTGAGAGGAGAGGAGGGTAGGGGAGAGGAGAGACTGAGAGGAGAGGAGGGACGAGAGGAGAGACTGATGGGAGAGGAGGGGAGATGAGAGGAGAGACTGAGAGGAGAGGGGGGAAGGGAAGGGGAGAGACTGAGAGGAGAGGAGGGGAGGGAAGGGGAGAGACTGAGAGGAGAAGATAGGAGGAGAGACTGAGAGGAGAAGATGGGAGGAGAGACTGAGAGGAGAGGAGGGGAGACGAGAGGAGAGACTGAGAGGAGAGGAGGGGAGGGGAGAGGAGAGACAGAGGAGAGGAGGGGAGGGGAGAGGAGAGGAGGGAAGACGAGAGACTGAGAGGAGAGGAGGGGAGACGAGAGGAGAGACAGAGGAGGGGAGGGGAGACGAGAGGAGAGGAGGGGAGACGAGAGGAGAGACAGAGGAGAGGAGGGGAGACGAGAGGAGAGACTGAGAGGAGAAGATGGGCGGAGAGACTGAGAGGAGAAGATGGGAGGAGAGACTGAGAGGAGAAGATGGGAGGAGAGACTGAGAGGAGAAGATGGGAGTAGAGACTGAGAGGAGGTGAGACTCAATTATATTTCATCGTAATTCAC
>NC_088243.1:37137809-37140309 GCF_036934945.1 Oncorhynchus masou masou | reverse complement strand
ACAGCGTTAAAAATGCAGATTAACTGGCTGGTGGAGCAGCCAGGCGGAGGATCGTGTGTGTGTGTCGAGTGTTTTATGTAAATACAGAATCAGGGATCGGGAGCATCACTCCCATACCTCTCTGTCTACAGACACACAACCCAGAGAACAGTGACGATCGCCAGAAGACTATAGAATAAGTGTTTTAGTTAAGCTGTCTACTCAATTACATTTCACAAATACATTTGAGGAGAGTTCCAAGTGACAGAATTACCTAAAGTGTTGCGTGTAAATTAAAGGGGAGTCCTAGTTTTGGAGAGAGAAAAAATATTCCCCAAATCGCACGCTCCTCCCTCTGTTTGTTAACACTTGGCCTTAAGCAAAGTGAGTAGAACGAAGACAGAACAATAGAGCGATAGACAGGGCGACGAGAAGAGGGGAGAGCTGGACAAGTTGACTTTGTTTGACTGTTTCTAAAGGAAACCATGGCACTCTTGACCCCTGCCCTGGACTGTGTCTGAACGCTGATAACGCTTCTAAAGTGGAGCCTCGCTTTCCAGCCTTCTTACAGACTATATACATACACACACACGCGCACACACACACACACGCACACACACACACACAGACCGGAGGTTAATAATATAGAGAGAAAGAACGGCGAGATTTGTAATCTACATAGGAGAAAAATGAAAGGGCATCTTAATGTGAAGGTACACAACCCAACCACTCTACCCGCATGCCTACCCACTTCCTGTACGTGTGTGTTTGTGGGGTCGTGTTTGAACACTGTGTGTGTTATAATGTGGATAAGGGTGGGTGTAAAACCCTAGCTGTGGAATATACTTCTCCTCTTCGGAAACCTTGTGTAAAATGACCCAATTATTTATTTTTAAATTACGTATTTATGGAGTTATTATATTTGAGAATTGTATTTGAGAGTATAGTGTATTTGAGTATTTTGCAAGGAGTGTGTTGAATTGCAGTGGTGTGACTGAGATATAGCGAGAGGAGCTTTGAAAGGGCGAAGGACGTGTAGTATGAAGGAGACCAGACAATTCAGGAGTCTTTTCTCTTGTCTACAGCGATGGGCTTTAGCCTGGGTTTTCCCCTGTCTCAGTGTCATTAGTGGTCCGGGGTTAGAGTCGCTTCACATAGAGAAACACACCGTCCGAATCCCTCTCTTGGTCCCAGCTGTACCCAGGCTTTACTCATAGTCATTACTCACCTCTCTCACCGCTCGCTCCCCGCTCACCTCCTACGTCGAAATTGACGAGTGGGATACTAATTGATATATTATGGATAATGATAATAATAATAACAACAAGTGCCATTTTGACGATTATCATAATTATATTCGCTTCATGCCTGAACATACATTTCATTTGCATGTCATTAAGGGTTTTCCCCTCTTCGTTAGTTGAATTTATTTAATGTGTTTGTTGTTGTTGTTTATTCCTAGAGGTCACGGGGATGTTGAAGGTAGATTGTCATGACGGGTTTTTTGATTGAAAGAATAGGGGAATGATTTAATAAAAGACTTGGGCCGATTTCTGAACCTGCGAAGGTTTATTTTCACGGCTTGTGTGTTTTGTAGAACACGTCGGATATATCGTTAGATATCGTTCTGTATCTATTTCCCAGATAAATGGTGGGAGCATGTGATTTTTTTTTTTTTTTTTTTAAATTGCACATTGAAATGTTATACTTTTTCTTTTCATTGGATGTGTGTGGTATCTTATGCATGTACTCGCTATATTAAAGGATATGATTTTCAATGTTTGGAATGTGACTCATTTAAAAAAAACGTGGTGTTATTTTAAGTATGTCTTTTCAATGTTTGGAATGTGACTGATATGTTAAGCACACCACATTCGTGCTCGAGAATGCAACATTTCCAAAAACACACAGAACCGACAATGCGCCCTTGTTCTTTTGTGTGTGTGCAACATTGCTTCGCTGTTCTGCCGATAGGACAGTCATATCAAATGTGATGATTATTTTTCGATGTTATATTTAGGACATTTAAATAATATACATTCTAAGCACTTGCAAAATTGTATTTTGTTGGAGCTCCTTTCCTGATTGTGTGTTCTCCGGCACGAATGTGGTGTATTTAACATATGTGTATTTTTTTACAACAGTAACAATTGAACCAAACTGAATATGCCTGTTTAGATTTTAGGGCGGATTGGACTGCATTATACCGTCTATGCCCGTAATTAAATTGAAAACACAAGATTAATATTTGCATTTACAGTATAAAATAAATTCTCACCTTAGCTTTACAATTATAATAAAGTCTTCCACTAGAACACTAGAGTCCCTCCACTATAATAATAGGTCTATCATTTTTGAATGAATGGTTTCTAATGGAGAACTCTGTCCGTGCCTCAAAGACAGCCTCCTCCTTCTATAGATCCCACCACATTCTGATATAACCAGCCAGCCTGAATAAAAGTTTAGGATTTGATTTTTCTTCTTCTCCTGTCCGTCTCTCGTTCTGTTGTTCTCTGTGTAG
>NC_088243.1:37130309-37135309 GCF_036934945.1 Oncorhynchus masou masou | reverse complement strand
TGGGAAGCAGTGTGTGTCGGAAGCGGGGTGTGTGGGAAGCAGTGTGTGTGGGAAGCAGTGTGTGGGAAGCAGTATGTGTGGGAAGCAGGGTGTGTGGGAAGCAGGGTGTGTGGGAAGCAGTGTGTGTGGGAAGCAGTGTGTGTGGGAAGCAGGGTGTGTGGGAAGCAGTGTGTGTGGGAAGCAGTGTGTGTGGGAAGCAGTGTGTGTGGGAAGCAGGGTGTGTGGGAAGCAGTGTGTGTGGGAAGCAGTGTGTGTGGGAAGCAGGGTGTGTGGGAAGCAGTGTGTGTGGGAAGCAGTGTGTGTGGGAAGCAGGGTGTGTGGGGTGATCATGGTTTCCAGTGCTCTCACTTCTAATGGGAGGAGACACAGGTGACCGGGACACAATAAAATGCAGATTTAAACTGAAGAGAAGCTGCGTGTCTGAGTTCACAAGGTCTCTCTCTCTCCTTTTCTCTCTTTTCCACCTAATTTCCATCTCTCTCTCTCTCACACGCTCCGTAGGGACCGTGTTTGAACGCATGTTTGAGTGTGTTCTACTCTCCTCTACATGCCGTGGAATGACTCAATTGTCATTATCCTGCAGCAGGGGGAGAGAGAGAGGGAGAGAACGAGAAAGAGAGAGAGAAATGGAGAGAGAACGGGAGAGTGCGGAGGAGAAATGAATAGCCACGCAGAACCCTGTCTGACAGTGAAATATTCCTCCCATCATGCTTCATGTGTATCTGATGGGGAGAGAATGACACCACCCCTTCTCTCTCTTTCTATCTCTCTTTCTTTCTTCTTTCTTCTTTCTCTCTCTCTCTCTCTCTCTCTCTCTCTCTCTCTCTCTCTCTTGTGCTCTCGCCCTCTCTCGTGCTCTCTCTCCTGCTCTCTCTCCCTCTCCATACCTCCATCGCTCTCTCTCCCCCTCCATCTCTCTCTCACTCTCTCCACCTGGCATTGTCCCCTATCCCCTGTCTCTCAGTCTCCCTCTTTCTCCATCTCACTCTACTTTAGTGTTGCGTTCAGTTGAAACCATAGCACCCTGTTTGGAGAAATGATTTTGAACGAGAGTATTGTAGTGAGCAAGAGATGTAGGAAAAGGCTTTCTTTTTTTTCTTTTTTTAAGTCAATATTTATTTATTGAGTCCGTACATTTTCATTTCCGATCAATTATATAGTTAATTTAATGTAAATGAAATGTATATTAAATTGTATTAGATATTTTCCCTGGTGGGTCATACACAGGATTTAAATGCTATTGTGTGTCGCTGTTGTTTTATTGAGCTTACTTTGGAAGGAGAATATTGTTTTTTGCATTTCTAATTTTAAAGGAGCAATCTGTATGAACAGACAGACAGACTGACTAACCAAAACACCGTGGTAAAAACATGGGTGTGTCTGTATGTCTGTGCGTTGTGGTCGGTGATAAAGTGTAGTGCTGGCCAGGTTTCGGGTGTGTTGTCTCTTAGCCGTGCTTGACCACACCGGCTGCTCTACGGAGTGGCGAGTGTTCGTGTGTGTGCGTGAGTGCGTGCATGGTACGTGCGTGTGTGTGTGTGAACTGCTGTAAGGTCATGACCCCCGTCCCTTCCGTCCCCTGTGCCTGCGTGCCTCTGTGCCCCCAGTACCATCCCAGTTCATCAGCCCTTACCGTTCCTACAACAAAGACAACTCTGAATTAAGTGCTCAACAAATATTTAGTGGCCAACACATAAAAAAGAATGTTGGGGTTAAATTATGTGTTTGTTTTTTTTACGGTTATTTTTGAATTTTTATCATTATTTAGCTGTTTTATTGACTCAAAGTAGTGTCTTTGTAGTGATTAGAGGTTTCTCTTAATCGCATGTTCTTTATGAGACTCTACCGGGCTGCGGAAATAATCTGTCAACGCCGCAGACTGAGAAAAGTGAAATGCACAGTTTATAGGCTAAATGTACTTTTAGGTGAAAATAAACTCAGAAACAGAGTTTGTAGTTAATAGTGTTTGTGTTGTTAAAGGGTTTCCATAGACTCTCATCTCTGAACCCCCTGACCCCTCGACCCCATTTAGAGTGCATTCCTTAAGAAAGCATACCTCCTCTCGCTCTCTCCTTCTCTCTCCTTCTCTCTCTCGCTCCCTCTCCCTCTCCCTCTCTCTCTCCCCCTCTCTCCCTCTCCCCCTCTCCCCCTCTCCCTCTACCTCTCTCTCTCCCCCTCTCCCCCTCTCCCTCTACCTCTCTCTCTCCCCCTCTCCCTCTCTCTCCCCCTCTCCCCCTCTCCCTCTACCTCTCTCTCTCTCCCTCTCCCTCTCTCTCCCCCTCTCCCCCCCTCCCCTCCCTCTCTCTCTCCCCCTCTCTCCCCCCTCTCCTCATCTCCCCCTCTCCTCCCTCTCCCCCTCTCTCCCCCCTCTCCCCCTCTCTCTCCCCTCTCCCCCTCTCCCCCTCTCCCCCTCTCTCTCCCCCTCTCTCCCCCCACCTCTCCCCCCCTCCCCTCTCTCTCTCCCCTCTCCCTCTCCCCATCTCCCCCTCTCCCCTCTCTCTCTCCCCCTCTCCCTCTCCCCCTCTACCCCTCTCTCTCCCCCTCTCCCCTCTCCCCATCTCCCCCTCTCCCCCTCTCTCTCCCCCTCTCCCTCTCCCCTCTCCCCTCTCCCACTCTCCTCCCCATCTCCCCCTCTCCCACTCTCTCTCCCCCTCTCTCCCCCTCTCCCTCTCCCCATCTCCCCTCTCCCCCTCTCTCCCCCTCTCCCTCTCCCCATCTCCCCCTCCCACTCTCTCTCCCCCTCTCCCCCTCTCCCACTCTCTCTCTCCCTCTCCCTCTCCCCATCTCCCCCTCTCCCACTCTCTCTCCCCCTCTCCCCCTCCCCATCTCCCCCTCTCCCCCTCTCTCTCTCCCCCTCTCCCCTCTCTCTCCCCCCTCCCTCTCCCCATCTCCCCTCTCCCACTCTCTCTCCCCCTCCCCCTCTCCCCCTCTCCCACTCTCTCTCCCCCTCTCCTTCTCCCCATCTCCCCATCCCACTCTCTCTCTCCCTCTCCCTCTCCCCCTCTACCCCTCTCTCTCCCCCTCTCCCCTCTCCCCATCTCCCCCTCTCCCCCTCTCTCTCCCCCTCTCTCCCTCTCCCCATCTCCCCCTCTCCCACTCTCTCTCCCCCACTCTCTCTCCCCCTCTCCCTCTCCCCATCTCCCCATCCCCCCTCTCTCCCCTCTCCCCCTCCCCATCTCCCCTCTCCCACTCTCTCTCCCCCTCTCCCTCTCCCCATCTCCCCCTCTCCCCCTCTCTCTCCCCCTCTCCCCCTCTCTCTCCCCCCTCTCCCCCTCTCTCTCTCCCTCTCCCTCTCCCCATCTCCCCCTCTCCCCCTCTCCCTCTCCCCGGGTCAGTCGGTACTGTCACCTTTCCACAAGCTCAGTCGTATTAAAGCCGACAGTCCATCTGCCACTCACCCCGCTAACAGCTCCCGTCGCTAACACTAATACACACACACCGAACCCCACCTGCCTCCGACACACAAACACACGCACACACGCGCTAATGCTAACGCACCAACGTCACTCTGAACTACCCACCTGCTCCCTACAGTACCATACCACCGACACCATCTTTACCCCAAAACACAGACCAGTATAGAACAGACAGCATGAAGTGAACAGCACGTACACTCTCAGTTTCTCTCTGCTCTCCTCTGGGTGTGTGCATTGGGCTGTCTAGGGGGTTATTGGGAGGGGGGTGACGGTGGTGATGGTGGCATTTGTGGTCCTCGGGGCTCCTGCTTCTGCTTTGGGAAGAATGGCACCTGTCTCATCGATCACAGCCTCACCATCACATATACACGCACACACACACACACACACACACACACACACACACACACACACACACACACACACACACACACACACACACACACACACACACACACACACACACACACACACACACACACACACACACACACACACACACACACACACCGTAATGGTCTTTCGATTCACAGATGGACCAGCAACACTTGAGTGAGTCACTGAGCATTGGCAAGGCATGGACACACACACACACCCACACACACACACACACACACTTGGCGTAATTTGGCTCATTGTCCTGTGTGCTAATCCGTGTGTGTTTGTGTGTGTATGTTCCTTACATGTTCTGACAGGGGCGTGTAATAGGTTCACGTAGAACCCTATAGGTTAATGCTCTTTCACAGATGTCCCCTCCTTTCCCCTCTATCTGCCCCCCTCTTTTATCGCTCTCCTCTCCTCCTGTTCTCTCCTACTCTCCTCTCCTCTCCTCCTGTTCTCTCCTACTCTCCTCTCCTCCTGTTCTCTCCTACTCTCCTCTCCTCCTGTTCTCTCCTACTCTCCTCTCCTCTTGTTCTCTCCTACTCTCCTCTCCTCTTGTTCTCTCCTACTCTCCTCTCCTCATGTTCTCTCCTACTCTCCTCTCCACTCCTCCTGTTCTCTCCTACTCTCCTCTCCTCCTGTTCTCTCCTACTCTCCTCTCCTCCAATCCCATCGCCTTTTATGTACCTTCTTTTAAATACAAAATGTGTCTGTTGTTTTAGTTGACAAATGATGGTTTTCAAGCATGCATTTATTTGTGTAAGTTGATTGTTCTTCCTGAAATAATAATGTGGGTTTTGTTTTCAAAATCAGGAAACATTACGGCCGTACATGATCATTGTCCATTATCGTTATGAGCTAATAGGACATGTTCTGAATATACCAACCTCCATGTACTGTGTAATGTTAGTTCTGTATAACTTGTGTATGCCTACATCTGTCGTTTCTTGGCTGGGTCAAGACTTGGTTAGTACCTGACATGCTTCTCCTAAGGGCCCACACCTCCCCCTCTTCCAACGCTCTGTTTTATCACCTCAGTTTGTTTTCACCCTCTCCTCCTCCGTGGACTCTGAGAGTGCTGAGATGGCAGTTGCACTCTCTCTCTCTCTCTCTCTCTCTCTCTCTCCCTCTCTCCCTCTCTCTCTCTCTCTCTCTCTCTCTCTCTCTCTCTCTCTCTCTCTCTCTCTCTCTCTCTCTCTCTGT
>NC_088243.1:37110309-37127809 GCF_036934945.1 Oncorhynchus masou masou | reverse complement strand
GTGCATACTGTATTGTACAGCCTGTACCCTCTGTCTGTAGCATCTCTATAGGGTCTATAGATTCAAGGTAGTGTGAGGAAGACTTTTTACTACACAGGTCACCTCTATAGCCATGTCTGTGTGTGAAGTGTCAGGCCTACTGTTTCTGTGTACTCCCTAGAATCTCAAGGCTCCCAGTTTGATAATATTACGTTATGTACAGGCTGACTGTCTGTGTATGAGCTGTCAGGCCTACTGTTTCTGTGTACTCCCTAGAATCTCAAGGCTCCCAGTTTGATAATATTACGTTATGTACAGGCTGACTGTCTGTGTGTGAAGTGTCAGGCCTACTGTTTCTGTGTACTCCCTAGAATCTCAAGGCTTCCAGTTTGATAATATTACGTTATGTACAGGCTGACTGTCTGTGTGTGAAGTGTCAGGCCTACTGTTTCTGTGTACTCCCTAGAATCTCAAGGCTTCCAGTTTGATAATATTACGTTATGTACAGGCTGACTGTCTGTGTGTGAAGTGTCAGGCCTACTGTTTCTGTGTAACCCCCAAGCCAGATTGCTGGCCTCTTATCTGACCCCCTGTCCCCCTGTGATTCTCTGTCTTGTAGAATGAACTTATCAAAGGCCCAGGTTAATAGTGAAGATAAGTACGGCAAATGTGTCAGCGCGTGGAGAATGCAACAGACTTACGACCTCGACGCCACTCACATGCGTGACGCACATGCACTTTATAACCCAAGGTAAGAGTGGAAACACGCCACACACACACACACACGCACGCACGCACGAACACACACACTACACACACACACACACACACACACACACACACACACACACACACACACACACACACACACACACACACACACAGACACACACGCGCGCGCGCAAACACACACTAGCACATCGAAAGCGAATTCAAAGTACTGCTGTTTCTTCCATGTCTCAATGTCTTAGTTTGTGTGTGAAGATAATTTGATGTGATAATCCCCGTTAGTCTTACCGGGGTCTGACATATATAACGAATAAGACATAACAGACAAAATACTTCACCATTGATATACATTTAAAAACATTAACAGGTGGTGTGTGTGTGTGTGTGTGCATCTATCAGTTCCACATACATGTCATTACATAAACACAACAAATTGGTCACATGGGGGAGAGGCGTTGTGCCGTGAGGTGTTGCTTTATTTGTTTTTTGAGATAACATGTGTTGTTTGTGTATGTGTGTTGTGTGTTGTGTGTTTGAGTATGTGGGTGCGTGTGTGTCATGTAGGCCTGTATGTACTGTACATATGTTTGTTTCATACCCGCGTGTGTGTGTGTGTGTGTGTGTGTGCGTGCGTGCGTGCGTGTGTGTGTGTTTGTGTGAGAGTGCTGTCTTTGTTTGTAATACTGTCAGTATTGCCACTGCACAACTTATCCCTCCAGGCCTTTTTAAAAGTAGGGGACACGACTATACTTGCGCTCGACCCGCCTGTGATATTCAGAATCATAGCGGTTATCCTTCTGTGGGTTTAGGTTACAGTGATAAAGGGTCTGGGCTGCGTTCAGAAAGGAACAACGTCGTAGAATGTTGTTGTTACGTTCAGTATATTGCCCCGTCATGAACGCTCCCTGGGTCTGTGATGAGGTTAGAAGCAGTACAGAAGCAACACTAAGTTGTGTTGACACTTTAATGGGTTGCTAGTTGTTGTGTAGCAGTGGGCTTGCTCCTATTTAGTGGTTGTTTGTTGTTGTGTTGTTTTGTTTCCCGTGGGTGGCAATGGACATTTAAAATATACATTTATTGCTTACTCATCACTGTGATTTTTACAATGTTTTGGTTTCATTTGTTTTAAATGTTTTGGTTTCATTTGTTTTAGCAGTGATGATATGCTTTGTTAAGAGAATTCATGTGATGTTTAAGTGCTTATAATGTGGTAAGAAAGTGACCGTGGGTGTGTTCGAAATGTGGTTGCGTTTACAATGTGGCTAGGGTTAGTGGTTGTGGTTGTGGTTGTGTTTGGAATGTGGCTAGGGTTAGTGGTTGTGGTTGTGTTTAGAATGTGGCTAGGGTTAGGTGTTGTCTCTTTCCATTGCAGCTGTGTCTGCCTGCTTCGATGAGCATGTTAGTGACCACAGAGAAAGAGGGAGGGGAGAGAGGAAGACGGAGGGAGAGAGAAAGAGGGAGAGAAGAAAGAAATAGTGTTTGTATGACAGTGAAAAAAGAGGAGAGGGAACATAGAAAGAGGTGCAATGAAAAAGGGATATTGTGTTTGTGTGGCGAGGTGGAACGGAGACAGAAGCAGAAGAGGAAGAGATGGACAAGAGGTAGAGATGGGGATGGAGGTAGAGAGGGGGATGAAGGTAGAGAGAGGGGTAGAGAGGGGGTGAAGGTAGAGAGAGGGGTAGAGAGGGGGATGGAGGTAGAGAGAGTGAGAGAGCGGGGCCATCTGTCTGCCTGTTGTAGAGAGGTGGAGGTAGAGAGTCCGTCTGCCACGCAGGGGTCCTGGCTGCCACGGTCAGGACACTCTGGGGCGGCCTGCCGGATGCCTGAATTATTCAACCTGCCACACTGAATGAAGAGACAGACGAGGGAGAGAACGAGAGAGAGAGAGAGAGAGAGAGAGAGAGAGAGAGAGAGAGAGAGAGAAAGACACAGAGAACGAGATGGAGAGAGAGAGAGAGAGAGAAAGACACAGAGAACGAGATGGAGAATAGGAAGAGATGAAGGGAAAGAGGTGAAAGTGAAAGAGGGAGAGATAAAAGACAGATGGTAGATAGGGGTAAAAGGTGAAGAGGCACTGCAGAGATGAACTAAAATGTGTGTCTGTGTGTGCGTGCGGTCGTGTGTGTGTGTGGGGTGATTGGGATGGGGTGGTAGAAGTGCCTTGCCCTTCAGATGTAGTGGAATGCGTTAAATGCTTGGCAGACTCCTATTACCATATAAATGTAGATGTATGAAGATCATCAGAGGCATCATGAGTCACTGGCTTTTAGCTGGATTTACTACAGCCAGATGTGACCAGTTAGCCCACTGCGCTAGACACACACACATCTCACACACAGATAGGGCTTCATATTGTGTGTGTGTGTGTCTTCAGTTTGTTTTTTCGTTTCGGTTAGTACGGCCTGTTTCTGTTTGTGTGAGGCCTGGTTGTTAATTCAGGATTGCACGTGAGGTCTAAAATCAAGTTTAAAAAAGAACAATGACGAGAAGAGCACATATGTTTTACATCCCGTACTTTCCATGGGTCTGATCTTCCTCGCTCGTGTTCCAGTAATTAGAGAGAAAGAGTTTCTATCATGTGTCTGACTTTGTCAACTCATTTATAGGCGTGTCGTGTCACACGTTGTCTGTGATTGGTCATGGAACAAAGGAGTCATCATGAACTCTGTGTATTATTTTTTGTTTGTTTTAAGTGTAAGCAAACCATTTTGTTTCATGTTAAAACATAGCTCTCTTGTGCTCTCTGTGTGTGTGTGTGTGTGTGTGTGTGTGTGTGTGTGTGTGTGTGTGTGTGTGTGTGTGTGTGTGTGTGTGTGTGTGTGTGTGTGTGTGTGTGTGTGTGTGTGTGTGTGTGTGTGTGTGTGTGTGTGTGTGTGTGTGTGTGTGTGTGTGTGTGTGTGTGTGTGTGTGTGTGGCCTAGAGCTTTAGACAGAGCAGTGGCCAGACATCTTTGCTACCTAGCCCTCCTCAACCACCCTTGGTATATTTAACCTGCCGTATATGATGCTAGGTGTATGTTGTGTCTGGGGCGTGTTCAGGAGGAACAGTACAGAACGTTCAGATAGAAGTGTACAACGTACAGCAAATATTATTGTGTGTCATGTAGAATAGGGAATCGTGTCAGCTCTATTCATTACATTTCTATATTTAATATTCTGAATGTTTTGCTACACCAAATACATCCCAGGTGTATGGGATCGACGGGATGGACGTTCATTGGGCCTGGCTATTGTGTGGTCTAGCCCTTTAATGGGTGTGTGTGTGTGTGTGTGGGGGGGGGGGGGGCTCACAGAGTCTTAGGCCAATTGGATTTCCCTGAGATAGTCTGGGTCAAGCCTATTAGAGACCATTGGCATGCCGCTCTCACACAGGCCCTAAGCCAATCACAGTCAAACACGTTACTGGCACATAGAGACAGCCGCTGCGTGTGTGTGTGTGTGTGTGTGTTCTCCACTGTGTTTTCATTCCTCCTGACACTATATGAATCTTTATTTTTTCTCTTTATCTTCAACTCTGAATTGTTGGATGGGGAACCATAAAATAAACATTTCACTGTGAGTCTATACTTGTTTTTTACAAAACATGTTACAAATGAAATTTGATTTGATTTAATTTGAGGGTTGGTGACAGGGTAGACCGGGGTTGTGGACACACGCACACACGCACGCACGCACGCACGCACACACACACACACACACACACACACACACACACACACACACACACACACACACACACACACACACACACACACACACACACACACACACACACACACACACACACACACACACACACACACACACACACACACACACACACACACTGCTTTATTGGCTTCACTACTTATTATTCACTGCTCTATTATTTTGACATCCGCTACATTCCCAGCATGCATCTCTGACTCTCTCCCAGCCCTCTCAGAGACCCAGGCCAAGCCAGAGAGGAAATGTTTCAACACACGGACCTGCCAGAGATTAAGTTGTGCACTTGCACAAACACACACAGACACAACCACACACAAAAACACACACACACTCTGGTATACAGTATATATATTCTGGCATACAGTGTGTATTGTTTTCTTTGTGTTTGTTTAAATGTGGTGATGAGGGTGAAGGAGAAAATAGCAAGTCCTCAGACATGGACTAAACTACACATCCCACAAGGCCTTGCACCTGTCAGCATGTCAGCCAGTGGGTACTCAGCTTAGCGATCGATCAATGGAAAGGAGAGAAGAGCTGTAGGTTAGTGTTTGTGTGCACCTACTGTAAATTATCTGTTTGACTGAATAGGTGTATGGAAGTGATTCACTGAGTATCAAAGGTTGTGTGTGTCGAGTGTGTGTCGAGTGTGTGTCGAGTGTGTGTGTGTGTTTGTCGAGTATGTTCCACATGAGAGGGCTGAGTGGATTGACCCAGACAAGCACTACTCAAACAGAAGAGGATGTCACACACATACACACTCACACACACACACACACACACACACACACACACACACACACACACACACACACACACACACACACACACACACACACACACACACACACACACACACACACACACACACACACACACACACACACACACACACACGCACAGGAAATACAAGTGTCACAGACACTCACGCCAGGATATTTTACCACTAGCTGTTTGAGAGAGATTTGGACACACACAGACACACACAGTAGTTAGAGCATTGGACCAGTAACCGAAAGGTTGCTAGATCGAATCCCAGAGCTGACAAGGTAAAAATCTGTCGTTTTTAGTTAAAATTTTGTTAGCAAACAGAATTTGTTCTTAACTGACTTGCCTAGTTAAATAAAAATAAAATAAATAAATAAACACACACACATATACATGCATGTATGGCAGTGGTTCACAGACTTACGCTTTTGTGCTTACACTAACACACATAGACCTGCCAGCAGGCTTGCATGCACAATGACACACAAACACTATTGGAAAACACACCTTTAGCAATAGACAGACAGACAGATAGAGGCATGGCATTTAACAGAGGGATAGAGAGGTGTAAAGGAAGGACCGAGGGAGATCCAAACGAAAGAGACATGTGGAGAGAGGTAGAGATGAGATGATAAGGTGTATAGATAGGAAGAGACATGGCTTGTTTCACTGGTGGCGTCTCCTTCCTCAGTGTTAGTTCTACAGCCCTTCCACACACACACACACACGCGCACGCACGCAACACACACACACACGCACACACGCACTTAACTTATTCCCCTCTGGAGGCCATCTCTCACTTACACCATCAAATGGTTGAAAGTGATTAATTTGTCAGGGGAACGGCTCGTTACTGTAAATTCCTCCAATCTCTAATAAACGAGATTGCCTTAACACAGATGGGCCACAGACAGCTTTGTGTGTGTGTGTGAGAGAGAGAGAGAGAGAGAGAGAGAGAGAGAGAGAGAGAGAGAGAGAGAGAGAGAGAGAGATCCAGAGGACGATGGGGAGTGGATTGTGGGTAAAAATCTGGAAAAAACTGAGAGAGACGTTTACGTCTGTGTTTCTGTCTGTCCGTCTGTCTTAACACCTCACTCCCCCTCCACTTACCCGCCTTAACCGCCTTGCCAATCCTCACCCCACCCATCCTCATCCTGCATCCTTCATCTTCACCTCACCTCTTATCTTTCCTTCTTATCCGCTTTTTTCCTCTACCACCTCTTCTCACCCCGTCTTATCCTGACCCCTCCTCAGGCCTCCTCACCTCCGAGTCCCTTCGTTCTACTTCACCCCTCCTCACCTCCGAGTCCCCTCATTCTACTTCACCCCTCCTCACCTCCGAGTCCCCTCATTCTACTTCACCCCTCCTCACCTCCGAGTCCCCTCATTCTACTTCACCCCTCCTCACCTCAGAGTCCCCTCATTCTACTTCACCCCTCCTCAGGCCTCCTCACCTCCGAGTCCCCTCGTTCTACTTCACCCCTCCTCAGGCCTCCTCACCTCCGAGTCCCCTCGTTCTACTTCACCCCTCCTCAGGCCTCCTCACCTCCGAGTCCCCTCATTCTACTTCACCCCTCCTCACCTCCGAGTCCCCCCCTCATTCCCCTACTTCACCCCTCCTCACCTCCGAGTCCCCTCATTCTACTTCCCCTCACCCTCCTCACCTCCGAGTCCCCTCATTCTACTTCACCCCTCCTCACCTCCTCACCTCCGAGTCCCCTCATTCTACTTCACCCCTCCTCACCTCCGAGTCCCCTCCTCTATTCTACTTCACCCCCCCTCATTCTACCTCCTCAGTCCCCTCATTCTACTTCACCCCTCCTCACCTCCGAGTCCCCTACTCATTCTACCCCTCACCCTCCTCACCTCAGAGTCCCCTCATTCTACTTTACCCCTCCTCACCTCCGAGTCCCCTCGTTCTACTTCTCACCTCCTCACCTCCAAGTCCCCTCATTCTACTTCTCCTCACCTCCGAGTCCCCTCATTCTACTTCACCCCTCCTCACCTCCGAGTCCCCTCATTCTACTTCACCCCTCCTCACCTCCGAGTCCCCTCATTCTACTTCACCCCTCCTCACCTCCGAGTCCCCTCATTCTACTTCACCTCCGAGTCCCTTCGTTCTACTTCTCCTCACCTCCGAGTCCCCTCATTCTACTTCACCCCCCTCCTCACCTCCGAGTCCCCTCATTCTACTTCACCCCTCCTCACCTCCGAGTCCCCTCATTCTACTTCACCCCTCCTCACCTCCGAGTCCCCTCCAATCCCCTACACTTCTCCCTCCTCACCTCCGAGTCCCCTCATTCTACTTCACCCCTCCTCACCTCCGAGTCCCCTCATTCTACTTCACCCCTCCTCACCTGCTGGAAAAGGGGTGGACTCTTGTTTTTGTAACTGTTTTATAGGCAGTAAGAACCAGGCTAAATGACATTGAGAAGTCGAAGGAAGAGTATTCTGCTGTATCGGGTGAATGTCTTTAGTATATCAATGAAAAAGAAGTAGGGGACAGACGCATACACTTTCACATACAGTGAGAAAGACATGCAATTATATAGACTGCTAGCTTAAAGGAAAGACAGAGAGAGGCAGGAAAAGGAGAAAAGAAGAGGGGTTGAAGAAAGAGAGAATGAGAGCGAGAGAGAGAGAGTAGGGATAGAGGACAGGTAGAGAGGGAGAGAGACAGAGAGAGGAGGAGAGAGAGAGAGAGAGAGAGAGAGAGGTAGGGATAGAGGACAGGTAGAGAGGGAGAGAGACAGAGAGAGGAAGAGAGAGAGAGAGAGAGAGAGAGGTAGGGATAGAGGACAGGTAGAGAGGGAGAGAGACAGAGAGGAAGAGAGAGAGAGAGAGAGAGAGAGAGAGAGAGAGAGGGGAGGGAGGGAGAGAGGGAGAGAGAGAGAGAGAGAGGTAGCGATAGAGGTAGGGATAGAGGTAGGGATAGAGGATGGGTAGAGAGGGAGAGAGACAGAGAGAGGAAGAGAGAGAGAGAGAGAGAGAGAGAGAGAGAGAGGTAGGGATAGAGGACATGTAGAGAGGGAGAGACAGACAGAGGAGAGGAGAGAGAGAGAGAGAGAGAGAGAGAGAGAGAGAGAGAGAGAGAGAGAGAGAGGCAGAGTGGGCATTATAGGGTAAACCTGATTATGGTGGAATGTGAATTAGATTTGGTAGCAGATGGTGGTTTTGAGGGTGTAAGATGCTTTGCGAGCGTAGCGAGGCGAGGGGGAAGAGGGATAGAGGAGGGAGGGGGAGGAAAAGAGGAGGAGGGGGGTAGCAGGAGCAGCTTGCAACGTTTCTTCTCTTCTTGATGGACGGGTATAAATCACGACAATCCCGTCCTGACAGCCAATTTCCTCAATCTGATCTGGTTAAAGACGCGGCCAGGCCCACTTCTCACCCCAAACCACCACCGCAACGCCCCGCCAACCGACCCAACCAACGCCATTTTACTGCCTGCACATTCACCTTTCCCTCCCCCTCTCTTTTCTCCCCCGCTCCCTCCCTCCTCCTTTCATTTCTCATTTTCTAGCCCTGTCAATTTCTGAGAATAAAATCCTCTTTTACCATCTGTTTAATAAAATGTGTTTTTTAATCCGGACAAGTTTTTTCAAAACTTATTTTATTATAGTTATGTGCAATTTCATTTGATCCCACGCCTGGTTTATCCTTATCTGTGTGTGTGTGTGTGTGTGTGTGTGTGTGTGTGTGTGTGTGTGTGTGTGTGTGTGTGTGTGTGTGTGTGTGTGTGCGTGCGTGCGTGCGTGCGTGCGTGTGTGTGTGCGTGTGTGTGTGTGTGTGTGTGTGAGAGAGAGAGAGAGAGAGTTAAAGAGATGAGAGCGTTATCAGAGTCCTGTAGTTCAGGAGTTTTTCTCCTTATTGAAAAACAGCTAAGCTTATTTGCCATGTCAGCGAGGGTCTGTGTGTCAGTGAAAGTTTGGAGGGGTTACTGCACCCCTAATGCTCCCCGATAACACCGCTAATCCACACACACACACACACACACACACACACACACACACACACACACACACACACACACACACACACACACACACACACACACACACACACACACACACACACACACACACACACACACACACACTTTTCTTGTGTTTATTTTTCATTTTTCATTGTTCAATTTCATATTGTCTTGTCTGGTGTTGTGTTGCGGTGAGTTTTTAAGAGCTGCTCTTACAGCACTGCTCTCTCTGAGTGTTGCTTTCACCTGGTCTAGATAACACAACACACACACGCACACACACGCTGACGTGATGAAGATAGCCATATCTGTTGAGGATCGGACCACCTCGACAGGCCTGTCCTCTCCTCTACGGAAGTGAACGAGAACACGCTTCTCTCATATCTGCTCCCGTTACACATCCCCATGTTCAACAACATCACCTCAGCTGAAATAACTACACTCCATCTATCATTCACATTGTGTATTTCAAGCAGACAAAGTGGTATTATAATTGTTCTTAGTGGAACATTTTGGGATGATCATGCAAAAATAATGTATATATTTATTACTTTAAAAATCTCCATAATTTGGTATTATGTATTTATAATATTAACCTGCAGTGATGCAGCCCTAATGATATTTGGTTGCAAATACAATTTAAATAATTTCTTATGAAAAATGGATGTAGTGAAAATAGCTAGGAAGGAGTAACAAACATTTATGGTAGTAACACAATGGTAAATGTGTTGTGTTATTTACGTTGCCACAGCTGGAGTCGTACCCTGGTGGTAATCCTTGTTTGATCTAGGAACCACAGGCCTCCGACGGGTGTCACAATCATTACCGTCCCCACTGCTAGGCTAGCGTGTCCCACCTAGTGCTTAAACAGTATGTGTCGCATTTATTACGGTCCCCTCTGTTAGCTTGTCTAGTGTAGCGTGAGCCTCTAAGAGATGGCTTTACTGCCATGCGGCCCATTGGCCAAATGTGTTTTTGCCATTATCACATTGATTGCATGTAATCAGTGGATTTATTCTGCAGCCGACAGAGTGAATGACTACTTTCCCAGCCTGTAATGTTATAACAATTGATCTTCCTGCCTCGCCGGGAGACAGTTTAGATTCACTGGCTCTCCTCTTGTTATTTCTTATTCCTCCTCAGACAGAAACAACTGTAATCATCCACCCACTAGGATACACACACCAGGCCCAGCGAGGAACCAGTGGCCTTTTACCCAGAATTCACCAGAACAGGAAGCCAGTGTTTCTTACCCATAATTCTCCAGAAGGGCAAAGTGCTCCCTTCGATCGATGTTAAGAACGAACAAACCGACAGTGGCTCGATGCTAAAGAAACAGCAGGATTCGGATTGAAGCTTAAGGGAAGAGGAGAAAAAAAAACGTCTTGAGGGGGGAAAAAGCAATTGAGTATTGTGATGAAGTCATCCTATTCACGCAGCCCAACTATAGACATGTAAATGCATTGGCTGTCTTTATTTCCCAGCGTTGACCATATCTAGATAGAAATGTGAAAGCTTTTTTTTTTGCTTATTGGACTTTGTTTCCTTATCTGTGTGGCGGGAGACACAATGCTCTGATGAAATGGTTTCTACCTGACTACTCTGTCAGCACTTATTCTACCTTATAGAGACGTGCTGTATGTTCAAGTGGCATCCCCTTCCCTCCACCTCCTCTTCTTCTTCTCTCCTCCTCTTCATCTTCACTCCTCCTCTTCTTCTCTCCTCCTCTTCTTCTCCCCTCCTCTTTTTCGCTCCTCCTCCTCTTCGTCTCACCTCTTCTTCTTCTCTCCTATTCTTCTTTGCTCCTCTTCTTCTCTCCTCCTCTTCACCTCTCCTCCCCTTCTTCTCTCCCCTTCTTCTTCGCTCCTCCTCTTCTTCGCTCCTCCTCTTCGTCTCTCCCCTTCTTCTTCGCCCCTCCTCCTCTTCGCTCCTTCTCTTCTTCTCTCTCCTCTTCTTCTCTCTCTCTCCTCCATCAGATCAGGCCCCTCCAGAGGATAACGGAGAGGAAAAATGACAGCCAGAGAAAGTGAAGGAAAAAAAGAGGAGGGAAATCAAAAGGGAGAGACAGAGAGTAGAGAGGTGTAGGGCAGCCCTCCTCGACGACTGCATCTAATACAATGATTGCATGTTTGTCCCAGCAGTTGTCTGAATAGTGAATCAGTGGCCCTGTTCTAATGACACCTTGTCATGTCAGAGTGGCCCACCAACACCCCTACACAGACGCATACACACACCACTACTGCTCTCCGGTTGATTTCACCACGCCTCGCTTCGGCGAGCCAGGAAAAAAGACAGGAAGAGTGAGAGACAGAGAAAATAACAGGTGAGAGCAGAGGGAAAAAAGAGGGACAGAAAGAGGGTCATCTGTTTATTTTGTGTACCCCTCGGAGGGGGGTACAGTAAAATGAAGGTGAATGAAGGTGTAACCTTTAGTAAAAGGAAGGTGAATGGAGGTGTAACCTTTAGTAAAGGGAAGGTGAATGAGATGTAACTTTTAGGAAAAGGAAGGTGAATGAGGTGTAACCTCTAGTAAAAGGAAGGGGAATAGAGATGTAACCTTTCATAAAAGGACGGTGAATGGATGTATAACCTTTAATAAAAAGGACGGTGAATGGAGGTGTAACCTTCAGTAAAAGGAAGGTGAATGGAGGTGTAACATTCAGTAAATTGAAGGGGAATGGAGATGTAACCTCTAGTAAAAGGAAGGTGATTGGAGGTGTAACCTCTAGTAAAAGGAAGATGACTGGAGGTGTAATCTCTAGTAAAAGGAAGGTGACTGGAGGTGTAACCTCTAGTAAAAGAAGGTGAATGAGGTGTAACATTTAGTAAAAGGAATGTGAATGAGGTGTAACCTTCAGTAAAAGGAAGGTGAATGAGGTGTAAACTTCTGTTAAAGGAAGGTGAATGGAGGTGTAACCTTTGGTAAAAGGAAGGTGAATGGAGGTGTAACATTTAGTAAAAGGAATGTGAATGAGGTGTAACCTTCAGTAAAAGGAAGGTGAATGAGGGGTAAACTTCTGTTAAAGGAAGGTGAATGGAGGTGTAACCTTTGGTAAAAGGAAGGTGAATGGAGGTGTAACATTTAGTAAAAGGAAGATGAATGGAGGTGTAATCTTCCGTAAAAGGAAGGTGATTGGAGGTGTAACCTCTAGTAAAAGGAAGGTGATTGGAGGTGTAACCTCTAGTAAAAGGAAGATGACTGGAGGTGTAATCTCTAGTATAAGTAAGGTGAATGGAGGTGTTACCTTTTGTAAAAGGAAGGTGAATGGGGTGTAACCTTCAGTAAAAGGAAGGTGAATGGAGGTGGAGCCTTCAGTAAAAAGAAGGTGAATGGAGGTGCAACCTTCAGTAAAAGGAAGGTGAATGGAGGTGTAACCTTCAGTAAAAGGAAGGTGAATGGAGGTGTAACCTTTAGTAAAAGGAAGGTGAATGAGATGTAACTTTTAGGAAAAGGAAGGTGAATGAGGTGTAACCTCTAGTAAAAGGAAGGGGAATAGAGATGTAACCTTTCATAAAAGGACAGTGAATGGATGTATAACCTTTAATAAAAAGGACGGTGAATGGAGGTGTAACCTTCAGTAAAAGGAAGGTGAATTGAGGTGCAACCTTCAGTAAAATGAAGGGGAATGGAGATGTAACCTCTAGTAAAAGGAAGGTGATTGGAGGTGTAACCTCTAGTAAAAGGAAGGTGACTGGAGGTGTAATCTCTAGTAAAAGGAAGGTGACTGGAGGTGTAACCTCTAGTAAAAGGAAGGGGAATAGAGATGTAACCTTTCATAAAAGGACGGTGAATGGATGTATAACCTTTAATAAAAATGATGGTGAATGGAGGTGTAACCTTCAGTAAAATGAAGGGGAATGGAGATGTAACCTCTAGTAAAAGGAAGGTGATTGGAGGTGTAACCTTCAGTAAAAGGAAGGTGAATGAGGTGTAAACTTCTGTTAAAGGAAGGTGAATGGAGGTGTAACCTTTGGTAAAAGGAAGGTGAATGGAGGTGTAACATTTAGTAAAAGGAATGTGAATGAGGTGTAACCTTCAGTAAAAGGAAGGTGAATGAGGGGTAAACTTCTGTTAAAGGAAGGTGAATGGAGGTGTAACCTTTGGTAAAAGGAAGGTGAATGGAGGTGTAACATTTAGTAAAAGGAAGATGAATGGAGGTGTAACCTTCCGTAAAAGGAAGGTGATTGGAGGTGTAACCTCTAGTAAAAGGAAGGTGATTGGAGGTGTAACCTCTAGTAAAAGGAAGATGACTGGAGGTGTAATCTCTAGTATAAGTAAGGTGAATGGAGGTGTTACCTTTTGTAAAAGGAAGGTGAATGGGGTGTAACCTTCAGTAAAAGGAAGGTGAATGGAGGTGGAGCCTTCAGTAAAAAGAAGGTGAATGGAGGTGCAACCTTCAGTAAAAGGAAGGTGAATGGAGGTGTAACCTTCAGTAAAAGGAAGGTGAATGGAGGTGTAACCTTTAGTAAAAGGAAGGTGAATGAGATGTAACTTTTAGGAAAAGGAAGGTGAATGAGGTGTAACCTCTAGTAAAAGGAAGGGGAATAGAGATGTAACCTTTCATAAAAGGACGGTGAATGGATGTATAACCTTTAATAAAAAGGAAGGTGATTGGAGGTGTAACCTCTAGTAAAAGGAAGGTGACTGGAGGTGTAATCTCTAGTAAAAGGAAGGTGACTGGAGGTGTAACCTCTAGTAAAAGGAAGGTGAATAGAGATGTAACCTTTCATAAAAGGACGGTGAATGGATGTATAACCTTTAATAAAAAGGATGGTGAATGGAGGTGTAACCTTCAGTAAAATGAAGGGGAATGGAGATGTAACCTCTAGTAAAAGGAAGGTGATTGGAGGTGTAACCTTCAGTAAAAGGAAGGTGAATGGAGGTGCAATCTTCAGTAAAAGGAAGGTGAATGGAGGTGTTACCTCTTGTAAAACGAAGGTGAATGGAGGTGTAACCTCTAGTAAAAGGAAGGAGAATGGAGAACCTCTAGTAAAAGGAAAATGAATGGAGATGTAACCTCTAGTAAAAGGAAGGTGATTGGAGGTGTAACCTCTAGTAAAAGGAAGGTGAATGAGGTGTAACCTTTAGTAAAAGGAATGTGAATGGGGTGTAACCTTCAGTAAAAGGAAGGTGAATGAGGTGTTACCCTTAGTAAAAGGAAGGTGAATGGGGTGTAACCTTCAGTAAAAGGAAGGTGACTGGAGGTGGAACCTTCAGTAAAAGGAAGGTGAATGGAGGTGTAACCTTCAGTAAAAGGAAGGTGAATGGAGGTGTAACCTTCAGTAAAAGGAAGGTGAATGGAGGTGTAATCTTCAGTAAAAGAAAGGTGAATGGAGTTGTAACCTTCAGTAAAAGGAAGGTGAATGGAGGTGTAACCTTTAGTAAAAGGAAGGTGAATGAGGTGTAACCTTTAGTAAAAGGAATGTGAATGAGATGTAACTTTTAGGAAAAGGAAGGTGAATGAGGTGTAACCTCTAGTAAAAGGAAGGGGAATAGAGATGTAACCTTTCATAAAAGGACGGTGAATGGATGTATAACCTTTAATAAAAAGGACGGTGAATGGAGGTGTAACCTTCAGTAAAAGGAAGGTGAATTGAGGTGCAACCTTCAGTAAAATGAAGGGGAATGGAGATGTAACCTCTAGTAAAAGGAAGGTGATTGGAGGTGTAACCTCTAGTAAAAGGAAGGTGACTGGAGGTGTAATCTCTAGTAAAAGGAAGGTGACTGGAGGTGTAACCTCTAGTAAAAGGAAGGTGAATAGAGATGTAACCTTTCATAAAAGGACGGTGAATGGATGTATAACCTTTAATAAAAAGGATGGTGAATGGAGGTGTAACCTTCAGTAAAATGAAGGTGAATGGAGATGTAACCTCTAGTAAAAGGAAGGTGATTGGAGGTGTAACCTCTAGTAAAAGGAAGGTGAATGAGGTGTAACCTTTAGTAAAAGGAAGGTGAATGGAGGTGTAACCTTTGGTAAAAGGAAGGTGAATGGAGGTGTAACATTTAGTAAAAGGAATGTGAATGAGGTGTAACCTTCAGTAAAAGGAAGGTGAATGAGGTGTTAAAGGAAGGTGAATGGAGGTGTAACCTTTGGTAAAAGGAAGGTGAATGGAGGTGTAACATTTAGTAAAAGGAAGATGAATGGAGGTGTAACCTTCCGTAAAAGGAAGGTGATTGGAGGTGTAACCTCTAGTAAAAGGAAGGTGATTGGAGGTGTAACCTCTAGTAAAAGGAAGATGACTGGAGGTGTAATCTCTAGTATAAAAGGTGAATGGAGGTGTTACCTTTT
Organism: Oncorhynchus masou masou; assembly: GCF_036934945.1. Lineage (NCBI taxonomy): Eukaryota > Metazoa > Chordata > Actinopteri > Salmoniformes > Salmonidae > Oncorhynchus > Oncorhynchus masou. The sequence continues at coordinate 37,112,366 of NC_088243.1, read as the reverse complement.
GTAAAAGGAAGGTGAATGGGGTGTAACCTTCAGTAAAAGGAAGGTGAATGGAGGTGCAACCTTCAGTAAAAGGAAGGTGAATGGAGGTGTAACCTTCAGTAAAAGGAAGGTGAATGAGATGTAACTTTTAGTAAAAAGAAGGTGAATGGAGGTGCAACCTTCAGTAAAAGGAAGGTGAATGGAGGTGTAACCTTCAGTAAAAGGAAGGTGAATGGAGGTGTAACCTTTAGTAAAAGGAAGGTGAATGAGATGTAACTTTTAGAAAAGGAAGGTGAATGAGGTGTAACCTCTAGTAAAAGGAAGGGGAATAGAGATGTAACCTTTCATAAAAGGACGGTGAATGGATGTATAACCTTTAATAAAAAGGAAGGTGATTGGAGGTGTAACCTCTAGTAAAAGGAAGGTGACTGGAGGTGTAATCTCTAGTAAAAGGAAGGTGACTGGAGGTGTAACCTCTAGTAAAAGGAAGGGGAATAGAGATGTAACCTTTCATAAAAGGACGGTGAATGGATGTATAACCTTTAATAAAAAGGATGGTGAATGGAGGTGTAACCTTCAGTAAAATGAAGGGGAATGGAGATGTAACCTCTAGTAAAAGGAAGGTGATTGGAGGTGTAACCTTCAGTAAAAGGAAGGTGAATGGAGGTGCAATCTTCAGTAAAAGGAAGGTGAATGGAGGTGTTACCTCTTGTAAAACGAAGGTGAATGGAGGTGTAACCTCTAGTAAAAGGAAGGAGAATGGAGGTGTAACCTCTAGTAAAAGGAAAATGAATGGAGGTGTAACCTCTAGTAAAAGGAAGATGAATGGAGGTGTAACCTTCAGTAAAAGGAAGGTGAATAGAGATGTAACCTTTCATAAAAGGAAGAATGGGGTGTAACCTTCAGTAAAAGGAAGGTGAATGAGGTGTTACCCTTAGTAAAAGGAAGGTGAATGGGGTGTAACCTTCAGTAAAAGGAAGGTGAATGGAGGTGGAACCTTCAGTAAAAGGAAGGTGAATGGAGGTGTAACCTTCAGTAAAAGGAAGGTGAATGGAGGTGTAACCTTCAGTAAAAGGAAGGTGAATGGAGGTGTAATCTTCAGTAAAAGAAAGGTGAATGGAGTTGTAACCTTCAGTAAAAGGAAGGTGAATGGAGGTGTAACCTCTAGTAAAAGGAAGGTGATTGGAGTTGTAACCTTCAGTAAAAGGAAGGTGAATGGAGGTGTAACCTTTAGTAAAAGGAAGGTGAATGAGGTGTAACCTTTAGTAAAAGGAATGTGAATGGGGTGTAACCTTCAGTAAAAGGAAGGTGAATGAGGTGTAAGCTTCTTTTAAAGGATGGTGAATGGAGGTGTAACCTTTGGTAAAAGGAAGGTGAATGAGGTGTAACCTTCAGTAAAAGGAAGGTGAATGAGGTGTAAACTTCTGTTAAAGGAAGATGAATGGAGGTGTAACCTTTGGTAAAAGGAAGGTGAATGGAGGTGTAACCTTTAGTAAAAGGAAGGTGAATGGAGGTGTAACCTCTAGTAAAAGGAATGTGAATGGAGGTGTAACCTCTCGTAAAAGGAAGATGAATGGAGGTGTAACCTTCCGTAAAAGGAAGGTGAATGGAGGTGTTACCTTTAGTAAAAGGAAGGTGAATGGGGTGTAACCTTCAGTAAAAGGAAGGTGACTGGAGGTGGAACCTTCAGTAAAAGGAAGGTGAATGGAGGTGTAACCTTCAGTAAAAGGAAGGTGAATGGAGGTGTAACCTTCAGTAAAAGGAAGGTGAATGGAGGTGTAATCTTCAGTAAAAGGAAGGTGAATGGAGTTGTAACCTTCAGTAAAAGGAAGGTGAATGGAGGTGTTACCTCTAGTAAAAGGAAGGTGAATGGAGGTGTAACCTCTAGTAAAAGGAAGGAGAATGGAGGTGTAACCTCTCGCAAAATGAAGGTGAATGAGGTGTAACCTTTAGTAAAAGGAAGATGAATGGAGGTGTAACCTCTAGTAAAAGGAAGGTGAATGGAGGTGTAACCTCTCGCAAAATGAAGGTGAATGAGGTGTAACCTTTAGTAAAAGGAAGGTGAATGGAGGTGTAAC
>NC_088243.1:37092809-37100309 GCF_036934945.1 Oncorhynchus masou masou | reverse complement strand
TTTCCTCTGAATTTACAATACAACTTTAGCTTAGCATTTCCTTTGAATTTAGAATACTTTAGCTTAGCATTTCCTTTGAATTTACAATACAAATTTAGCTTAGCATTTCCTTTGCATTTACAATACAACTTTAGCGTAGAAATCCCCTACATTTACAATACAACTAGGTTACCATTCACTGTCTGTGTGTGTGTTTGTGTGTGTACTGTAAAATATGATAATGTAGCCCCTCAGGGTGTAACCATCTCAGCCTGGCTCTGCTAGAGATGTCTGGGGACGTTCATTGTGCCTGGCTAGTTCTGTCAGCGTCACGGCTAACTCACGTTGTCATCATCCCTACAGCTGGAAGGAAAGGTGGAGATTGGGGGATGGAGGCAAGGGGGAATGAAGGGAGGGTAGAGGGGGGTTTGAGGGGGCTCATGGGGGTTATTTGTGGCGGTCCAGCAGCTCGCCCCTTGAGGGGGATATATGACTGAAATTAGCCCTGTCCCTCCGGGAGAAAGAGAGGGAGAGGGGGAGGGGTCAGCAAGCCAAATCAGACAGGATAGCCTCTGCCCTTAACCTAGCCACCTCCCCAACGCACACACACACACACACACACACACACACACACACACACACACACACACACACACACACACACACACACACACACACACACACACACACACACACACACACACACACACACACACACACACACACACACACACACACACACACACACACACACACACAAACACATATACTCGCAAACCCTAAACCACATAGAGGTGATATCAACACCCAACAATCTTATCGTTATCTGAAAGGAGGGGAAGACGGATATGAAGCCTTGTACTATCTTCTGTCATTCCATCTCTCTATTTTCCTCTACCTGCAGCACTCTACTCTTTCTCTTTTTGTTCATTCTATCTCTCTTTCCCTTTTTGTTGTTCCCCTCTCTCTCTCTATCCTCCCCAATCTGATTCAAAGCCTCTCTCCCACCTTTCCCCATGCCAGCCACTGCCTCAAATCCCCTTAAAGTACTCTACCCACTGACTTAACCAGCCGGGCACTTATCCCCTCCTCATGCCAACCCACCGGCTAAACCAGCTTTAACACAGGAGAGTAGAGGAGAAAGGGAGAGGAGGGGAAAAGAGAAGGAGAGAGGACAGGAGAGGGAGGAGTGGAAACTACCTTCTCCGTCTCCTCTCTCCCTCCTCTCTCCCCGCCTCTCTCCCCCTCTCCCCCTCCCCCCTCTCCCTCTCCCCCTCTCCCCCCTCCCCTCCTCTCCTCTCCTCCCTCTCCTCTCCCTCTCCTCTCTCCTCTCCCTCCCTCTCCTCCCTCTCCTCTCCTCCCTCTCCTCTCCTCTCCTCCCCTCCCTCCTCTCCTCTCCTCTCCTCTCCTCTCCCTCCCCCTCCTCTCCTCTCCTCTCCTCTCCTCTCCTCTCCTCTTCTCTTCTCTGTATGGATGAAGAGATTAGATTTTCTCTGTAATTAATTCACATGCTGCCCCAGAGTCCTGGTTAGGCCCATAGAGAGAGGGGGATGGACGGAGGGAGGGAGGAAAGGGGGGAGGTAGAGTGAGTAGGAGAGGTGTCAGTGATGGGATACATCTACCAATACGTTGCACCTAATTCATAACCAGGCAATTAAGGCTGTCCAATTACTGTGTGTGTGTGTGTGTGTGTGTGTGTGTGTGTGTGTGTGTGTGTGTGTGTGTGTGTGTGTGTGTGTGTGTGTGTGTGTGTGTGTGTGTGTGTTGGCAGGGTTCTGCCCTAACAAGTCGAGAATTTAGACTCTGACAACACAGGAGGGCACACTCACACGCCCATGGGAACACAGGAGTGTACACTCACACGCCCATGGGAACACAGGAGGGCACACTCACACGCCCATGGGAACACAGGAGGGCACACTCACACGCCCATGGGAACACAGGAGGGCACACTCACACGCCCATGGGAACACAGGAGGGCACACTCACACGCCCATGGGAACACAGGAGTGCACACTCACACGCCCATGGGAACACAGGAGTGTACACTCACACGCCCATGGGAACACAGGAGTGCACACTCACACGCCCATGGGAACACAGGAGTGCACACTCACACGCCCATGGGAACACAGGAGTGTACACTCACACGCCCATGGGAACACAGGAGTGCACACTCACACGCCCATGGGAACACAGAAGAGAGAGTGGAAAAATGCCAGGAGAAAGAAATGGCCGTGACTGGATTGAAGAAGAGTGAGCACAACACCCTGTACACCCCCTATAACTGAACACGTACACTCAACCCTCTTCTATTTCAAATACGACCATGCTTAGTCACTAAAGCCCAATTCAAACAAAAGCTTCTTTTTTTTTAAGCGCGTGAACGAGCGTGCTCACGCTGGAGAATTATTTTGGGTGAATGAGAGAAAACAGACAGGCCATTAGCATCAGCAACATCTATTGCATCATAGCGCATCAAATTGGAAAGCAGGGTCTATTTTCTGGCGTCTACGCGGCGCATTGCCGGGAAAATATGCGAGTTAACGGCGTGGGTCATTTGTGGAAAAGGAATTACAGGGATGGTTATGATTTTCCCTATGCTAGGTAGACTACTAATCAAATTCATATACATATTTATAAAGTGCTATACAGATGTGCCATACAGAAGTGCTATACAGATGTGCCATACAGAAGTGCTATACAGATGTGCCATACAGAAGTGCTATACAGATGTGCCATACAGAAGTGCTATACAGATGTGCCATACAGAAGTGCTATACAGATGTGCCATACAGAAGTGCTATACAGATGTGCCATACAGAAGTGCTATACAGATGTGCCATACAGAAGTGCTATACAGATGTGCCATACAGAAGTGCTATACAGATGTGCCATACAGAAGTGCTATACAGATGTGCCATACAGAAGTGCTATACAGATGTGCCATACAGAAGTGCTATACAGATGTGCCATATAGAAGTGCAATACAGATGTAGTATAAAATGTATTGGGATGTGGAAGCTAAGGTTCATCATTCAAATAAGCTATATATTTGAAAACAATTGCAGCCTACCTGTGTTGATTTCGCTCGAATTTAGCCTAGCTAGGCTACGGCTGGAAAATGTGAAGACTCAAGAGAGAATACTGTTTATTTTGAAGAAGTAGATCTGGTTGCTTATAAAGAAGCGCTGGTAAAGTGAAGGGAGATATTGCCAGCAAATACACTGTTTGTGCGTTGTTACATCTGGAGTTGTGACACTTGTAGTTAGAAAGTACAGGTAGCTAACACGGTTTCGTACACGTTGTGCATAACCTCGGCATTCTAAACGAGGCTGTAATGAAAGCTAATGGGACCGTAGTGACTGTGTTGGCATCAGAGTCCGGGTTGTGGACTACGTTTCTACTCAAGCTTTTGATTGACAAGGTATTGGACCGATAGTATAAAACGGACCCCTCTGCCGCTGTACGTTACATTGTGACGTAACACACGGAACGCGTTATGCCTCTCGTTGTGTGGCGTACAGCCGTTCTCCACCAGGGGTAGGGCTTCTCTCGCTGATTAAAAACAAGAAATGATCCATGGTGAGTGTAAAGTTAATTACTCGTCATCGTCATCAATAGTTAATTCAATTCATAGCTCCTTTTTTTGTGTGTGCGTCATCACTGCAAGCCATCATGACTGTCAAAAGCCACAGTTTACTTTGGAAGATAACTGTAGCGCCGCCCTAAAAGCCTCGATTAATAGGTATTCAAATAGGTATGTGATGAGACATTATATAAAGTCTTTATAGTGTTCTATTTACATTTTTAGAGGTGATAAGTTGGACAGATCGGGTGAAAAAAAAGCAGTTTGCCCACACAACATATCTCCCACTTTCACGATCACTCAGTAGCCTTCGCTTCCCCCTCCGCCATCTTGTCCTACTGTGGCCAGGGCAATAAATTGCAATGTCCGTACTGTGAGACAGCGCTACAGGGAGACAGGATGGATAGCTGATCATCCTCGCAGTGGCAGACCATGTGTAACAACACCTGCACATGATTGGTACATCCTAACATCACACATGCGGGACAGGTACAGGATGGCAACAACAACTGCCTGAGTTACACCAGGAACGCACAATCCCTCCATCAGTGCTCAGACTGTTCGCAATAGGCTGAGAGAGGCTGGACTGAGGGCCTGTGGGCCTGTTGTAAGACATCACTGGCAACAATCTCACCTAAGGCGGCAGTGTAGCCTAGTGGTTAGAGCGTTGGACTAGTAACCGGAAGGTTGCAAGTTCAAACCCCCGAGCTGACAAGGTACAAATCTGTCGTTCTGCAGGTAGTTAACCCACTGTTCCTAGGGTTCAACTCTTGCCTATGGTGTTGCTGGACCAGAAAGGACGGTGATTTCACTGAAATCGTCTTAGGAATGGGTGTTACATAGGATCTTTGGAGCTCATGTCTGGTCGGTGTTTTAAAGCATCATAGGACTGAGCTTGTTGTCGTGGCAGGCAATCTCAACATTGTGCGTTACAGGGAAGACATCCTCCTCCCTCATGTGGTGCCCTTCCTGCAGGCTCCAGCATGACCCTCCAGCATGACAATGCCACCAGCCATACTGCTTGTTCTATGCATGATTTCCTGCAAGACAGGAATGTCAGTGTTCTGCCATGGCCAGCGAAGAGTCCGGATCTCAATCCCATTGAGCAAGCCTGTTGGATCGGAGGGTGAGGGCTAGGGCCTTTCCCCCCAGAAATGTCCGGGAACTTGAAGGTGCCTTGGTGGAAGAGTGGGGTAACATCTCACAGCAAGAACTGGCAAATATGGTGCAGTCCATGAGGAGGAGATGCGTTGCAGTACTTAATGCAGCTGGTGGCCACACCAGATACTGACTGTTACTTTTGTTTTTGACCCCGCCTTTGTTCAGGGACACATTATTCCATTTATGTTAGTCACATGTCTGTGGAACTTGTTCAGTTTATGTCTCAGTTGTTGAATCTTGTTATGTTCATGCACATATTTACACATAAACGACAGTTGACAGTGAGAACACGTTTCTTTTTTTTCTGAGTTTGTTTTGTGTTGATAAGTTTAACTGCCAGGTCCAATAATACATATTTGACAACCATAACGTTATGCCTACCTGTGTTAAATGCAATCACAGGCATATAGCCTCGACAGGCTACTGCTGGGAAATGTGAGGATCTCCGATTTCTAGTAGGGAATACTGTTATGTAGAAAGAGCGAGACGAGCTAAATTCCTTATAAACTGCTTGGGTGCGTTAGCTACGACTCTCCTCACAACTCTCCTCACACAGGCAGGTACGGTGGCTCCCGTGAGTCAAAAGGAACACACAACAACAATTCACAAGGGATAGTGAACATAACAAATACAACCAATGACAACTACGCAGTGTATGTGAATTGATGCTGGCTACTCTCGCACGCACATTTTTTTATGCCATTGACGGCGTCTCTCCGAGTGATTTTGGCTTAACAGTGAAATGCTTACTTCCAGATAGTCTGGGTAGCTATTGATTAACTATTTAACTATCTACCAACTCACTTATTTTCATCACTTCGTTCTAGCCCCCCTCTCTCTCTATCCCACTCTCCTTCCAGGGGGGACGGGAGGTAAGAGGGAGAGGCTGGTAGGTGTTGGAGTCCCACAGTGCGTGTGTTTTACCAAACAACCTCTGCTACACACACCTACCCTATCAGTGGCATATATAGCAGCTAGTAAAACTACCTACCCAGACACACACACACACACACACACACACACACACACACACACACACACACACACACACACACACACACACACACACACACACACACACACACACACACACACACACACACACACGCACACACACACTCTCCCCGTGGTATATCCCCTCTGGCGGTGGCTGTCCGGTAGCGTTTAATGAGGTCATAATGATGCGTCAGCCAGAGAGAAAGGTCAGGGGGAGGGGCTAACAAACACATCCTATCTCCCTTGGCACTCAGACAGAAGGTGACACACACCTCTACCCCCCTCAATCTGCCTCAATTAGGGAGTACAGGGGGCTAGAAGGGTCCCTCTACTCCCCCAGTTAGCAGTGGCCTTAGGGGGGCTTTAGTGGCTCTGGTGGGGGTGGATGGAGGGGGATGGTCCTCTGTAGCTCTTTACTCCTTGATAGAGCTGTGTTGTCCCAACAGACCGTAGGGAAAACTAGAGAGGGAGAGAAGAGATGTTTTGGCTGTATTTGTTTCCCTGAGATACTTTGTGTTTCCTGTCTACTAGCAGCCCAGTATGAGCTACTCTCCGTTACAGGCTCTGCAGCCTGCTACCAACTGCCTCAGAAATAGACCTTGAAACACAGCCAATGTGTGTGTGTGTGTGTCTCACACACCCAGTCCCTCTCTTACAAACCCACACACACTATTCAGCAACACACAGACTGAAGCCTTCCACCCGATCACACACATTAGGTATTGGGGCAGTGGGGCCATATTTGGCAGCAGACCGCGAGAGAGAGAGTGTGTGTGTGTGTGTGTGTGTGTGTGTGTGTGTGTGTGTGTAACATCCTACAACTAAGCATCGACACTGGTCAGACACTGGTGTAACCTATTCCTCAGGACTCTAGTCAGATCTGGGTCTACTATCCAATCACATTGTGTCGCTCGAATCCACTGAAAGCTAGAATTCTTAATTAAAGCAATAACTAAGCGGCCACCCCGCCTCTGTTTTGGTATAAAGCTGAGGGAAGGGCCTGGTGAAATGTAACCACTCTCCAACTCATAGACTCATAAAGTTATGGATTCAAGGACTGACCATGTTAAGAGGCTATACAGGGTTTGTTTACATGTACATTGTTTCAAAACAAGGGTATGCACACCCCTATGTATTTATTTGGACAGTGAAGCTAAAAATGTTCCTCTATACTCCAGTATTTTGAATTTGAGATCAAATGTTTTATATGAGGCAAAATTACTGAATGTCACTTTTTATTTGAAGGTATTTTCATATATATCTGTTTGGTCCTCCATTTTGAAGGTGTCGTAAGTATTGGGACAAATTCACTTCTAGTGTATTGAAGTAGTCAAAAGTTTAGTATTTGTCCCCATATTCCTAGCACACAATCACGACATCAAGCTCGTGACTCTACATATTTGTTGGATGTATTTGCTGTTTGTTTTGCCCGATTATTTTGTGCCCAACAAAAATGTATGGTAAATAATGTATTGTGTCATTTTGGAGTCACATTTATTGTAAATAAGAATAGAATGTTTCTGAACTCTTCTACATTAATGTGGATGCTACCATTACTACGGATCATCCTGACTGAATCGTGAATAATGATGAACCTTTCACCATTACCAATAACAGGGGAAGTTGGCATTTTTAATGTATGATATTTATGCCTATGTACCCTTCTCACTCATCATTATTCATGATCCATCCATGATTATGTTTAGAAACATATTCTATTCATATTTACAATAAAGGTGACTCCAAAATGACACAATATTTACCATTCATTCTAG